>NW_027330643.1:0-128579 GCF_022965805.1 Primulina eburnea
ATTAGACTATTGTCAGAATTGAATAGGATTCATATATGATGTTCTTGTCATGTTAGACATCATAGAATCGAAGTCAGATTAAAGAACGGACTGTTGATGTAACTGTTATGATTTTTGGAATCGATTTGACTGAGAATTCATATCAGATATGTATGGTTATTGAGATTATGACTGGTATTGATATTGATTATGAGTTCTGGTATTATATCTGTGATGTTTGGACTGACGGGATTATCGAGAAAGTATTGTTATGCCGTCGAAACATCAGTTAATTGATATTGATCAGATTCAGTAGTGATTTCGATTATATCGTGATATTGCCGATATGGATTAGATTAGGTCTTGACTTGACATTGATCAGATTTTATTGTGATTTGAATATTGATCAGAACAGGTATTGAACTGAGTTGTTTATTGATGTTATATCTGTTCGATATTGTTATTACCAGATTGGGAATGGACCGAGATAGAGTCGGGACTTCTTCTTCTTCTTCGGAGCGAGAAGATAAAGGTATAAATTAATGTTGAGTTGGGATTGCACAACTCGAGTGAGGTTGGGCTCGAGTTTCCCTAAATCACATACTTTACCTTCTTGCATTGACATTTGCATTGGGTTGATTGATGTACTTGTTCTCTTGATATTAGATAACAGGTATTCGTCGAATTATCTTGTGACAGAAGTGCCTGATAGTGGTGGAATCGCCACGGGCACATTGCACGATGTCTCAAGATAGGATATTAGCGATAGAGCTACAGTCCATGACGGATAGGTCAGGACACCGGATGTTTGGTTATATCGAGTAATAGGAAATGGGAATTCGTCTATTACGGAATTCGATATAGGAATACCAGGATATTGGTTATATCGAGTAATAGGAATACGGTTCCTTCTATTACGGAATTCGATATAGGAATACCACATTTGGAAACCGGGATCCCTAGACTAGGATTGAGTCTAGTCTAAACGTAGAGTCACTAGCCTGAGTGACAGCTAGATTGAATGGTATTGATTAATACTGATTTATGTTCCTGATATTGGTACATGTTTAGAATAGAAGATATTCTTGATATTGATTATGTTCCTGATATTGGTGCATGTCTAGAATAAGAATTTTTCTTGATATTGATTATGTTCCTGAATAGGATACATATTTAGAACTTGATTTAGTATTGTATTGATTCATGTTCCGATTTGATACATGTTAGACTTATCCGTTATATGCTTTTATATTGTTTATATGATTGCATGTATACATGATTTATACTGAGAATGTAATTCTCACCGGAGTTATCCGGCTGTTGTCTTGTTTGTATGTGTGCATGGCAACAGGGGATAGGACCAGGGTCACGAAGAGAACGAGGCTGGACTAGATAGCGTGGAGATCCGGGCTTCAGAAGCAACTTAGGATTTAGTACGGACATGTAGTTGAACCTAGATGAATTATTGTAGATTATACAATAATTGTATGTCATGTTTAATATGTAATTGAATTTAATTACATTACATTTCCGCTGTGTATTTTAAAAAAAAAAAAATTTAGACCCTGTTTATTATAAATGATTAAATATTCCTTAAGACGATTAAGGAATGGATTAGCTTCCGGGTCCCCACAACAGGTGGTATCAGAGCTATAGGTCCTTGAATTGTAGGTTTCTTCGCACTGAGATAGAAAAGAGTGAGCGGGGTAGACTGAGTTTTCTTTCCTGCTTTTGATTGCTAGCATGTGATATAGTATTATGTTGATTTACATTGAGTATGCTAGCATGCCAGCATGTTTTATTGCGTTTAAATGTATGTTACCTGAATATCTGAATTGATTTGGTAATATATCTGATTTGAAAATGAATCAGAACCAATTCTTGATCAGAGGTAAGCTGATCAGAAAGGGACTGAGATTGATTTATCTCCTGTGATTACTGACTCTTGTGATCATCAGATATACCTCCTAGGAGAATTCCAGAAAGGGGTAGTACTTCGTCTGATCAGATAGATGTATCAGAAACTCAGACGGAAATTAAGGTGAAAGAGTTTCAGTTATTTCAGCCGCCGATTCTGAGTGGTATCGAGACGTCTGAAGATTGTGAGAACTGGTTTGATGACATAGAAATACTGTTAGATTTAATTGGTTGTACAGAGGAACAGAAATTCAAACTGGTGCCTATTCAGTTACGAGAAACCGCCAGGAGTTGGTGGATTTCAACCAAAACAATATTAGAACTGAGAGGTACAGTGATTTCGTGGGACATGTTCAGAACTGAATTTTTCCGAAGATTTCTCTCAGTTTCGTATCGAGAGGATAAGCAAGCAGAGTTTGAGAATTTGAGACAGGGTCAACTGAATGTTGAAGAATATGTTGCTAAATTCTCTACTCTACTGCGTTTTGCTCCTCAGGTAGCTGGGAATGATGAAGTTGTGACGAATCAGTTCATCAGAAGATTGAATTCGGAGGTAGTTGCATTGATGAATATGCAGCGACCTTACCAGCTTGTTGATGCCTTGAGTAGAGCGAAGAGAGCGGAGGCGAGTCTGATTAGACAATTAGAAAGGTGGTGTGCGATACAACCTCCGACACAGCCATCCCCTCTTGGAGTTGATAGTGGCAGCATGAGTGGGAAGCAAGATTTGCTGAAAGCTCGAAAGAAACAGTTCAAGAAGTTAGGAAGTGGACCGAGTGGTTCATCTAGCTCCAGTATTTCTAGCCCGAGTTATACTGGAGTTTATTGCAGGATTTGCGGAGGGAGACATTCCTCGGAGCAATGCCAGGGAGTGGCTGGTAGATGCAATATCTGTAAACAGCATGGACACTTTGCTAAAGTCTGTCCACAGAGAGGTTCCCGAAGATTTTAGGGAGCTGGATCATCTGGATGGGGTGATCGAGGAACAGACCTGGGACACATGTGATGATATGGTGGCGGTTACTGATCTTTTATGATTATGTTGCATATGTATTGATATGTACTAATGCATTTTCTACGCTTATCGTTGACTGAGTTACATTGATATATGTTTCATCTGTTAGGTTGTTGTACTGTAGTATCGATTTCTTACCTTTTTGGGGAGAAATGTTGATATCAGAAATTTCTGTGACATATTGTATACTACAGTAAGATGAGAATGAGATTGAACCAGATTTTGTTGTACTTGTATTGTCTGATGATGACTGCATGATTGATATTGATATATTGCACAAGTACAGAATGATTATAAATTCTTGCCAGGAGATGGTAAGATTTGGACCTGAAATGGCCAAGGAATAAACGATATACGGTAGGAATTCTCGATTTTGAACTCCTTGATATCCGTATTATATATGTATGATTCGATGATTATCGAAAGGGATGGAGAAATTCCATATATATATTCAGTTGATTACTGAAGTTGAGCCTATGAGGGATTGATTCATTAGTAGCAGGAAGTTTGCTATAATCTTTCAGATGAGATTTCAGGTTTGTCCTGTATATGGGAAGTGATTTCAGTCTTGATTTGATACCAGGTATTGGTTTCATTTTCAAATTTCTTATAGTCTGATACTGACTGAATTGAGATATCAGTTCATTGCTTTACTGTCTGAGAGTTAGAGTTACATTTGATGATATGTTTCTCTGGGAAGTACTTCAATTCCGTTTATGGGGTGGTAAACCCTGTGTTCAGAAATATTTTATTGATGTTATGCTCGTTTTATCTATGATATTTGATATATTCGCAGCGTATGATTGAATTGAATCGAACAATTGAAGTGTATTGAATATTATGGAAACTGGAATTGTTGTATACACAATTGTTCGGATATGAATCTTGATTGTAACAGATTGTATTCAGAGTCTGTGATATCGGAAGATCGTATACTGGCTGATTATAGCACAGGGAAACCGTGATCAGTGGCTGAGAATGACATTGAATATGCCAGAACTTCAGAAATGTCAGAAATGCCAGAAATCGTGTATTGATATTTGAATCTGATCCGATATTATTATCATTCTGAATCTGTGTTTGATACCGATTGTTATGAACCATTGAGATGATATATAGTTCAGTTGAGTCAGAACTGATTTTGAAGATTAAAGCAGTTCAGAAGTTTGATTAGACTGTTCAGAACTTGATTTTGATAGTTAGAACAGTGTGTCAGAGCCGAATACCAGGTAGGTAATATTTTATTTTATATTATTAGCTGATTGGTTTGTGTCAGATATTCGAATTTGAATGACAGGTATTGTCAGATTCACACAGTAGTAGATTCAGTACTATTCCGGTAACAGGAAATGTGTGGTAATTCGAATAGACAGTTTTGATATAAACAGATGAAATCAGTTAAATGTCCAAATCGCTGACAGATGAAGACAGGAAGATAGAAACCAAGAGATTGGTTATATCGATTATTGATTTTTTTAAATAGAAATGGGAGTACATTTCTATGAATCTGGTAATGGAATCACCGAAATTTTGCCAAGATTGTACCAGTAGGTGGTTATGATTGAACGATTATTCAACTCCGCCTATGTTATATTGTACTGGATGACGTACAAATGTGACCAGACGACTGAGAGGTATGTCAGAAACGAGGGTCAGATTGTATTGAATGCCAAAGTTGATTTTATCAGACTGTGATTTCGTTTGATTTTGTACTTTTGGCAGAATGTATATCATGATTTTTATCTATGATTTCTCGATTGACGGATAGTCAGAGTGAACTATCTAGATACTGGAGGATATCCAGGAAATGTAGTGC
Organism: Primulina eburnea; assembly: GCF_022965805.1. Classification (NCBI taxonomy): domain Eukaryota; kingdom Viridiplantae; phylum Streptophyta; class Magnoliopsida; order Lamiales; family Gesneriaceae; genus Primulina; species Primulina eburnea. The sequence goes on from NW_027330643.1 coordinate 4,728, forward strand.
TGGATTTTAGCACTAGTGACCTGATGTTTTGTCACTCTATGATATATTGTACGGTAATAGCTACTAGATGAGTATCGAAATAGCCTTAGTTGAAGTATTGTACAGTGAAAACGACTATTTTCCTTTGTATGGAAATGATATTGTTGGGTTACCTGAGATGGGATTGGATAGATTAGAAGACATAGACTAATAAGCCAACGTCGGACGATGACTGTTGGTATTTGAGGCCAAAGGTGGAATCTATCCTGGAATAGGATTAGCAGGTAAGGATATTGCTTTGCTATGGAATGGTTGACTGGTATATGCGGATGTTGTATAGCCATGGTTCTGAGATTGATTCTATCTCGAGGGATTTCGTGGATATGGGTTTATTGCAATTCCTGTATATCTCCTTCTTGTATCTGATTTGAGATCTGATATGATTATCTGTATTTCATGAGTGAATTGCTTGTGATTTCGGGGACGAAATCATATCTTAGAGGGGGAGAAATGTAATGCCCGAGAATTTGATTACCGTAATCTGAAATGATTTATGGATTAAGGGTTGAAGTTATACGAACTAGAATGAAGAAGCCGGGCGTCGTGGCATGATGAGCCAAGATGTTGGACAGAACATCTGGCCCTCGAGCGGTAGAAAAGAACCGCCCGAGCGCCAATACACCATAAAAGAAAGAGTCGGACAGAACGTCTGGCGCTCGAGCGGCAGAAAGTTACCGCCCGAGCGCCAGTGGTGATCAAGTTGATCTTCGGACAGAATGTGCTGCACTCGAGCGGTAGAGATTAACCGCCCGAGCGCGAGTCATGCAAAACGTGAAATTGCCACTTGGTCACTTGCATGCAAACGTGTATGTATATAGATATATATATGTACAAACGTTAATATATTCATTCAGAGGAAATCAAGAAAAGCTTCTGTATATGTGTAGAAAATCCTTACGCCTTTTCTGAGAAATCCGTCCTTCTGAATTGTAATCCGACTTCAGTACTGAATTCCTATCAACGTAGGCTACAACTGGACGTAAGTTTTGCTACGTTTTGACATGTTTTGAAATTAGACTATTGTCAGAATTGAATAGGATTCATATATGATGTTCTTGTCATGTTAGACATCATAGAATCGAAGTCAGATTAAAGAACGGACTGTTGATGTAACTGTTATGATTTTTGGAATCGATTTGACTGAGAATTCATATCAGATATGTATGGTTATTGAGATTATGACTGGTATTGATATTGATTATGAGTTCTGGTATTATATCTGTGATGTTTGGACTGACGGGATTATCGAGAAAGTATTGTTATGCCGTCGAAACATCAGTTAATTGATATTGATCAGATTCAGTAGTGATTTCGATTATATCGTGATATTGCCGATATGGATTAGATTAGGTCTTGACTTGACATTGATCAGATTTTATTGTGATTTGAATATTGATCAGAACAGGTATTGAACTGAGTTGTTTATTGATGTTATATCTGTTCGATATTGTTATTACCAGATTGGGAATGGACCGAGATAGAGTCGGGACTTCTTCTTCTTCTTCGGAGCGAGAAGATAAAGGTATAAATTAATGTTGAGTTGGGATTGCACAACTCGAGTGTGGTTGGGCTCGAGTTTCCCTAAATCACATACTTTACCTTCTTGCATTGACATTTGCATTGGGTTGATTGATGTACTTGTTCTCTTGATATTAGATAACAGGTATTCGTCGAATTATCTTGTGACAGAAGTGCCTGATAGTGGTGGAATCGCCACGGGCACATTGCACGATGTCTCAAGATAGGATATTAGCGATAGAGCTACAGTCCATGACGGATAGGTCAGGACACCGGATGTTTGGTTATATCGAGTAATAGGAAATGGGAATTCGTCTATTACGGAATTCGATATAGGAATACCAGGATATTGGTTATATCGAGTAATAGGAATACGGTTCCTTCTATTACGGAATTCGATATAGGAATACCACATTTGGAAACCGGGATCCCTAGACTAGGATTGAGTCTAGTCTAAAACGTAGAGTCACTAGCCTGAGTGACAGCTAGATTGAATGGTATTGATTAATACTGATTTATGTTCCTGATATTGGTACATGTTTAGAATAGAAGATATTCTTGATATTGATTATGTTCCTGATATTGGTGCATGTCTAGAATAAGAATTTTTCTTGATATTGATTATGTTCCTGAATAGGATACATATTTAGAACTTGATTTAGTATTGTATTGATTCATGTTCCGATTTGATACATGTTAGACTTATCCGTTATATGCTTTTATATTGTTTATATGATTGCATGTATACATGATTTATACTGAGAATGTAATTCTCACCGGAGTTATCCGGCTGTTGTCTTGTTTGTATGTGTGCATGGCAACAGGGGATAGGACCAGGGTCACGAAGAGAACGAGGCTGGACTAGATAGCGTGGAGATCCGGGCTTCAGAAGCAACTTAGGATTTAGTACGGACATGTAGTTGAACCTAGATGAATTATTGTAGATTATACAATAATTGTATGTCATGTTTAATATGTAATGGAATTTAATTACATTACATTTCCGCTGTGTATTTTAAAAAAAAAAAATTTTAGACCCTGTTTATTATAAATGATTAAATATTCCTTAAGACGATTAAGGAATGGATTAGCTTCCGGGTCCCCACAGCCAAGGTTCGAACACACACCCTAATCATCCAAGCACAAAAATCGTGAGTCAAATCTGTAGCTTTTTGGAAGTGTTGCTGTCATGCCTTTATTCGAAATGTTTGGACTCAAACCAATGAACCAATAACACCTTAACACACTCTAAATCATGCCTAGAAGCAGCCATGAATGCCTGGAACCGAGCAACTTCCTGTAAGCAACCAAACACACCAAACCGTAAAGTTGAAAACAAAAGAGCCAAGAATTTCTGTACAGATTTTTGCTTGGAAAGTTGCTGTCATTTTCGATTTATTGCTTGAATCATGCATATATAATGGTTTAAATATATCTATAGGACTTGATTGAAGAGAAAAGGAACAACATATACATACCTAGAATTTCTTTTGAAGAAAACAAACCAATACGACGAATACGAGCGGCGGGATCGGAGTTGGCTTTTCTTTCTTGTTTTGTTGCTGCTGTAACTCGATTCTAAGATGCTGTTTACTCTGATATTTTCGAATGGTGAGCGTGTGGGTTTGCTAGACACTGAATAGGAGTGTTATAGGAGGTGTTAAATGGATATTGAAGTGCATTAGTTGAGAGTTACAAGTGCCGAATTTGAATGGAATTTGAATTGCTCTCCTATCCCTTGCTGCCGTTGTTTTTCACGATTTTTCTCAGCTGTTTCCTTCTGATTTTTCGAGCATCTGAGTGTAGCACATGTGGGTAAGGAAGAGGAATGTTATAGGTGGTGTTAAAGGGTCATAATATACATTATAATGGGAGTACTTACAAGTGAAGGAGTTGAATGGATTCAAATTGTTTCTTCTCTCCTTGTTAGCCGATCCTTTTCCTCATTTGCTGCATGTTTTCGTTATTTACTAGCATGATGGGTTAAGGAAGAATTAAGGTATATTGTTGTGTTTGAATTCACTAATAACTAATGAATTAAAGGTAAGGAATTGTATTCACTTTAATGGCTAATGAGGTGATTTGAATGAGGTTAACCACACATTAATGGAAATTGAACCGAAAGTGATCAACAATTTTACATGGTATAACATTGATTAAATCTTGTATTTTAAGTTCTTAAGGTTTTAAATACCCATTATACATTTTAGTGAATTTACACCATAATTTAAATTGAACTCTTGTATGGCATTGCATGGTTAACAATTTAAGTATTAAAAGGTTATATTTAATTTCTTGGATATTTTATACCTAGATTAATTCACCCACATTTGTTAACATATTTTAATTTAAGTTTTAATTAAATATTGAATCTAAAAGAACTTATTTAATAATTTAGCTCCAATTAATTAAATAAATTTTAAAATATTCCATTTCTTTAAATTAAATTTTTCCTTGACTTACATTAAATTTAGGAATATTTTTCTTATTATTAATCTTATCTCAAATCTCCAAACTCCGGTCCGACCTCGCGTGTTTATCCTGAAAAGATAAACCTAAACATCTACTTTTAAAATAAATAAAACACTTCATATATTTAATTAAAATTCATTTTTAATTTAAATAGTAACAATTATGCATGGCTTATACGTAATCTGTTTTTCGGGTTCTACAGTTAAACGTCTTGGCAGTGTCTTGAATGATGTAATAAATGTTAAAATATTTATTTTAAATATTTATGCAATTTATGATGAAACGTTAATGCTAAAATACATGTTGCATGCTTGGTTTAAAAGAAAATGATTTATATATGCATGAATTTTTATAACTGATGGAAATATGAAAGATTGAATGAGGTGAATTAATTGTGACTAATACGATGATATGATGATACGATGGTATGTACGGCCAATGCTCAGTTGACGGGCGAGAGTGTCCCTGATGTAATGCCCGAATTAAATTAAAATAAAAAAACTACTGTTCATAGTTACTATTCAAGCGCTGCGGCGCTAGAGTTATGAAAATTCGGCGCTGAGGCGCTACAGACGTGAAAATTGACTATGTAAGCTCATTTTCTCCTCCTCCAATCATTTTTCTCCTTCTTCTCCATCGAAAACCTTCCTCTCCTTCCATTTCTACATTTCTTCTTCAATTTAAGGGAGATTTGCTCAAGGAAAAAAATATAAAATGAAGGTAGATTTTTTATCCTCTCATCACGGGCTTCAAGTTGACGTAAGTATTTCCCAATTGTTATTCAAGTTTGGAAATAGGTTGAAATTTAGAATTGATATGTAAGTTGATATTTAAGATATTGAGATGTTGGAGATGTTGTATTTGTGTTGATTTGAATTTAAAATGGATATGATAATGGTTTCTTGTTTCTGTGCAAGATCAATTTTTATGCCTACTGTATTTCGGGTACATGGGATGGTTCTATTTGGATTTTGATGTTATGGTCTGCATCAAACTTGTAGATTATCGAGTTTGCTTCGATTTGGTTCATGAATCACTCAATTCCAGGAAGTATTGAAAAGGATACGTGATTTTTACTAAAACTGGTCTGGAACTCCGAGTTAGTGCAAATTTTTGTACATGCCTTCTGTTTATTCGAATTCTGGGATTTATAGAACATTGTCTTGTATTCGAAATGATACCTTATTGGCTTGATTCCATTAGATATTGAGGAAGTTAAGCTCAAAATACTAAAATGTGTCAGAAATACATTGATGCAGAATCCTTGGGAATTATGTTGTATGTTTCAGATTTTGAACGATTGGGTAAATGACCTTATTTGACAAATCTTTGTGAAAAAAAATTGTTGGGATTTGAGTTTTCTTGCATATCCAATTTGCGGATCTTGATTTGAAGCCGTATTTAATTAATTATGGATTTTGTACAGAAACTGCTCTGTTTTGATAATGATCCGAGTTCTTGAGTTATAGTAGACTTCAGGGGTTCAAGACTTCTCAACTATGCCTTTAGATATCCTTTTGGTAATATTTGAAAGGTATATTACAGTCGGTAACATACGAGGTAAAAGTATAATTTTTATTTTAAATTGAAAATTCTATGGCTCGATGAATTACTTGTGATTTGATAAAAATTGTTGTCTTGAGATGAGTTTAACATGATATCGAGATGATGATATTGATTTGCATGATTACATTCCATATTGAGCCACTTGTCGATTCAGATTTGATATGGTAGAGATCGCCTTGATTTGTTTATTTGTTGGACGTATGGGGCTATAGTTAAGTTGGCATAGTGTATGCGGAGGTCGCTGCTATGGCCTGAACACTCTCTATAGGCACACCATCGTTTTGGGATTTTAGAACGCAACACCCCACCCCGAGCGGATGAGTCGGTGGATGTTGCTGGGGAGGATTATCTTCAAGGTATCCTATGACCATATGATTCACTTGATCTTGAGATTTATTGATAGCTCACAGCTTCTGATCATGCATTGCATTATATTGCATCTTTATGAATTTCATATGAACTATTTGTAACTTTTAATTCTCATATGTTATTGCTTGTATCATACTGGATTTATACTCACCGGCACGTCGGCTACCTCTTGTTTTCATGTGCTTGACTGTAGGTGAGGCAAGGCTTGGGATGCCAGAGTCCAGCTCCAGGCGAGGAGATACAAGTTAGAGTAGGATTCTCGGGTCTTAGGAGCTATTTTAGATGTTTGGATTATTTTGGCTCACTAGTTATTTTTGCATGTTAAAACTTATATTTCAAACATCTAAGAAATTTAAATTATTTTGACGATTTTTATGTCGGTTTGTGAACCACAGATTATGTGTTTTATTAAATCGTTTGGTTAGTTACATTTATAATTATTAGTATTAATGTCATACCTGGGGCCCCATAGCTGATGTTCCCGTCGCCCGGTTGCATGTTTATATGTAGATGGATCCATCGACCTAACTAATACAAAGTCATAATTGAGGATCTGAATTCAATAAAAAGGGAAATATATACGTAAAGGATTAAAGAAAAATGTTTAAAGTTTGTATTCATGAAAAACTATTTTATTAAAAGTATTTTTTACTGTTGCTTGTGAATATATGTATTACTTGTTATCATGGTTAAGGTTCGCTGAGTCAATAGTCTCTGTTGGGGATCGATGTAGAGTTTAGAGGGGCCGGGGGGGAAGGGGTTGGGGATGAATAAACTCTTTCCTTTGAAGATAGTTTTTGCAAAGGGTGCTAGAATCCTGTTAGAGATTGTAGATGTTCTTGTTCAAGAGTAAGTCCAGCATATCACAATAATAAGTGTGGAAACAATCTGATGGAGTAAGGTGAAAACAGTAATAACAGTAGGCCGTAGAACAGTAGTTGTTTCTGCAAGTTCGAAGATAAAATCTTCTACGTCTCCCCTTTTTCTGTTTCCAGAAGGTATCACAAAAAGACTTTGGATTTTACAGTACTCACGTGTACACACCTATTTAAGCAGGACTAATCTTTTGCCTACTGAAACTCTTAGTAACTCAACACAATATAATTCAATACAACAAGGTTCTGGAAAAGACTATTTTCCAGATTACAAACTCTTCTTCGAAAATTATCGTAAAGTGTGTTGTTTGAAGAGGTGAAGAAACAGTAGTACAAAATGATCTCCAAAGATCAGATTTAATATATGAAGCGTGTATTGCTTTTCTGTAATTTGAGCTTGGAAATAATCAACGTTGTTTTTTAAATGGGTTTGATCCATATATATAGATAACTTGAATCCAACGTCTATAATTAAAACAGATTCTTTGACTTCTGATTAGAAACAGCTTTATTGCTTAAAAAGGTTCCTGCAAAAAGACTACAAAACAATCAGTCTTGTTTCATACCAAAATGGGTAATGCATATTAAATGACTTTTTTCAGCATTAATGAAGCATTTAATACCCGTACTTGATAAGGTAACGATAACATTTAAGATTGAGACGATCGAGTAAAAGCCGTTAAGTACTATTCTAATGAAGCCAAGTTCTGCTTAGTTCTGCTTCTGTTCTTCTAAGCACTTATGTTCTTTTAAGCCGTAGAGTACTAACTAAAGTACTGCTTTAAAGCGAATCGATAGCTTCTGCTTTGTATTGACTTCTGGTAATTGCTATTCCTACTGATTTTGATTCTCATCATCACAACTAAATTAAGTCTATCAATTTCCCCCTTTGTGGTGATGCCAAAACCTAGAAGTTAGTAGCGATTAATAATAAAGCAAAATAGCAATTAAAATAAAACAGATGAATAATAAGTAAATAAACAGTTGAACAAGGTTCAAGAAGTGGCAAGAAATTTTAGTCATCTATTCCAATATCTCGGAACAAATTATCCTCATCCTGGGGATCTTGATTTCAGAAGGATGATTTTGCTTGATGTCCTCCAGTTCTTCCTTCTGCTTCTGTTCTGTTCTCTATTTCCCCTTTTTTGGCATCAAACCCCTGAACTCGAGTAAGTAAGAAATATACTCGTCCAGTAAGAGTAATGAGGCCATTTTGTAGTATCTCCGAAATTGGGATTTGATTCGAAACATGTTCATTTAGAGCTTGAATATATTGAGACTGAGACTCAATCTTGTCGTTGATAGTTTCGATCTTGGAGTCAGTAGCCGCAATTTGAGTTGAGATGGATTGAAAAGATGAGTCATGAGCAGAAATAGTACGAAGAACATCAGTTTGACCGAGGACGAGGTTAGTATGACTCGTCAAGAAATTTTTCCGAAAGAGATCAGGTTCTACTTCAAGCTTTGACAATGATTCTGCAGTTTTAAGGATATAATCCATTATGCGTTTGTGGAAAAAGTCGGTAGCACTGACCTCACCAATAAGATCATAAGATAACTACTTGACGATTTCAGAAATTCTATCAATAGACCGCCTCAGTGTTTCGATCTCAAACTCAAGATTGAATTGCTCTTCTTCTGGGGAGGGGCTTCTGACCAGTAAAAGTTGCTTGATTTCAGCAAAATGAGCAACGTGATCAATACGAGTCGAGGAGTCAGCAGGATGGAGAACCAGTGCAGTGGAAGAAATAGGATCTGGTGGAGCAGTAGTGATAGCAGTAGACTGTTCAGCAGAAGATTCAGGAAGTTCTCTTTATTTTGGTTGCTGGGCTACTATGTCCTCCAACGGTTTAGCGGTTGAAACTTGATCATTTTTAATAACAACCATTTCTTCTTGATCTTCAGAGGAGAAGATATCCAAATTCGGCAGTGATGGAGATTGGGCAGCATCTGATTCTGCTAATTGTTGAGCTGCTGGAGAAGTTTCTGGATGGACCATATCATCAGCTCAGGCTTCTTCTAGTGCAGCAAAGATACCAACAACAATAGATTGAACGAATCCATCCACTGAAGCCAGTTCACGAATAGAGATGAGAGGAGATGATTGAGTAGGCAACTTGGGGGAGGCAGGAGTACTAGAAACCTTAGCTTCTGGAGGAGCTATAGTTCTTTCATCAACTGACTTAGCAAGTTCTAGAATGAAGCCTACTAAATACGGTACAGGATCTTCAAAAGTCTGTTCCTGAGCAATAAGTTGCTCATTCATCGATCTCAATCGGTCAGTTAGAATAAGGATCACATTCTGATCCTGAGCAGCAGTTGGAATCAAGGCATCAAAATTTGACTGAAGAGTCTTCAACAATGATTCCAGCTTCTGTCGTTTAAGCTGCTCAAGAATGAAACTTCTGCGTCTTATTGTTTCAATCGCGATTTCCGTCTTGGAAAGAGCAAATAATTTTTCTTCATTCTTTACCATTTTACCAAATGCACCTGGTTTTCTGAAGAATGTGAGAGGATGGAATACTCGAACCTTGTGCCAATCATCAAATAAAGTCATTTCTTCATTGGCAGATGTCTCAATTTATTCCAAATGAAGATCGATACTAGTTGAAACAAATGATTTGGCGGCGTGAAATGGTGGTTCTTCAATGAGTTTTCCTTTGCCTTTACCCGAAGATGAAGCAGACAACACGGGTCTAAAAGCAAAAGACCCTGCAGTAGATTCACGAATAACAACTCCAGACAAGAGTTTGAGATTTGGAGCAGTAGAGGTTGGGGTAACAGAAGCAGCAGCAGGTTTAGAGACAGAGGTGGTTTCTGGTACAGAAGAAACGGCTTTTGGAAACACTTGTCGCAATGGGACATCGTCTAAATAAGCAATTGCTGTTGTTTTCATGATGCGAAGGAGAGTGCGAGCCTTCTCCTGACTTGGAGTTGCTGGTAGAGATGCCTTGGTGGGAGCAACAGACTCCTTAGATACTGTTTTGTCAGAATTAGTGGAGATAACCACTCTTTTCCTTTTGATTTTCTTCTGAAGTTCTTGAGCCTCAATTTGTGCATCTCCAACCTCATTTTTCATAGAAATATATTCAACCACAGTTGGCTTTGGCCTTAGCGCAAGCACATTGTCAGCATCAGCCATTGTGACGTAGGAGGCGTCCTGATCAGTAGTAAAAGCAAAACCAGCATCCTTGAGCATTGTGCTGATCTGCACAGCAAAACCAGAAGTTTTTTCGAACAATCATATCCGTCATGATTTTGAAAAGAAATCCACTCCAGTCCACCTTATACCCAGAAGTTATGGCAATCATCACATGAACTTTTTCTTTGGTCAGCCGATCAAACGTTCCGGCTTTCACCAACAGTGCTTTTGCGACAATGTCACTGAGCACTTGAAATTCCATCATCAAAAGCTTTTTAAAACATGATGGAGAGAGTTCCTCTCCAGAAGCTGAGAAATTGAGTAGGGAAGTAGACATTTCCTGCTTAGAAATGCTAGAAAATTCAGAGAAACCAGAACAAGGCAGAAAGAAAGTAGATCCCAATAATGCACCGTCGATGGAAATAGATGCGTTTCTTTTCATCTATATGATTTTTCCTTCTTCTACAGTTTCCTTGGCATAGAAATCCAAAAGAGCAGTTTTGTAGATAACGACAGGTGCTTCCAAAAATTTTCTGAGACAGGATTTCTCAATAGCTTGAAACATCTTGACAAGATGTTCATCCTTGATAGTTAGGACGGAAGCAAAGTTAACTTGATAAGCATTCAAAGTGTAAGCCGACATCGTAAACAAGATAAAAATTTGAAGTAAGATCTGTAAGAGAAATGTGAGCAAGAGAAATCAGTAGCTGGTAGGCAAAAGTCTGGAAGCGTAAAAGTAAAAGGAAATGAAATAGGCGGTTAATATTAAAAAATGTACAACCATCAGTGAAACATACAGACACATGTCAATATGTTTGCGGTTGAGTATTTGAAAAGTTAAACAGAGGGTGTCAGAGAGACTGATGATTTTAAAATTTTTGAAAGATAATAAAAAGAGCGGACTGTCCAATTGCTTATTGAAAATATCCAGAAGAGGGTTTGCCTTTTTATGATAATATCTACTGGAGGTCATAAGGTGCAGAAATATTTCCAGCACTTGGATACAAAACCAGTAGACACATTGTTTTATCGAAAAGACAAACACCTTTTCTGCTTCTGACAAAGCACGAAAGTATAAGTCTGAAAACGATATTGTTCCCCCTAAATTAATGCAACTAATAAATGTGAAGATACGAAATCTGGGGGAGTGACAGATGATGATTGGTATTCATGTATGTGGATGGATGTCTCTTCAGCTTCCTGAGACTCTATATAAGTTCCTGTAATTTCACAAACTAAGTCATTTATACTTTTATCAAATCAAATGAGTAGAATAAGTAATCTCTCGGGGTCTTCTCCGGAGTCTGAATCAGCAGAAAAGATCCAGAGGCAATTTCCAGCATCTCTTAATAAGATGTTTGAAGACATCCTTTTTCAAGATATGAAGACTTGGAAGAAAATCCTCAGTTTATAATATGAACAATCAGTTAGATTGTTCAAAATTATTAGGACTAAGCCGTGGAATCACCTCTTCCACAACCACAATCATTCGAAGAGAGGGGATCCCATCAGTCCTTAGTTAGATTTCTATTGAAGTACTTTGCACTGAAGTACTTCAATATACTGATATCAACAAATGTAGTATATAAACGTTATGTAATGCTTCTGATTTTATGAATGAAAAATCTCATTTTGACATGTCTTTGTTTATCTACTGCTTTTATTGATTGCGTAAATAAATAAAGGATAAGAAAAACTCAGTCTGAGTAAATCAGAGGACGTTTTGGTTTTCTTGAGACTCTTCAACTTCTTCAATATTAAATGTAACATGTCTATAAATAAGAAAACAACAAATGTTAAAGAGACATCAATTTGATATGTCTGATTCAAGTGACTCGGATGCCTGTAGCAGTAGTCATGTCTTGATAACACAAGAAACACTTCCTCATCTGGAAGCTTTCAAGAAAACCATTGATGAATATATCTGGATAAAGGTCATGTCTTCGTGGTTCAAAGTGCAAGATCTTCGGAATATACAACGAAATGGTTTGACTCCTACTGTGCACAAAAAGCAACAACAAGGAAGTACAAACGGCAGTTTGAAGTTGATCATATTTCTGAGCTTGCTACTGATAGAGTTCTGCTTCATGCGATGCTCTGGAAGGAATGGCATCAGCTAGAAAAAATTTCCAGTGCAGAGTCCTTTAATAGGATTAGGAGTCATGAGTGGAACAACTGGATTACTGAGTGGCATGATTCTGTAGGAGTTAAATTATCTCGAGTAACCTGCTTTCGATTAAATTCTAAATGAAATAGCAGTAGTTGTCACAAGTTGTCTCTTTACTCTTCTGCAAATAAATCAATGTTGGTCGAATAACATATAACTGATAATATTTACTAAGATAATCAAGTTAAATCAATTAAACCCAGTACATTTCAAAAACAAGAGAACTTATTCTCAGGTAGAGGTTTTGTAAAGATGTCTGCTGCCTGTAAATCAGTTGAAACGTATTCCAGACGAATCTCCTTCTTATGCACATGATCTTCAATAAAATGATGTCTGATTTCAATGTGCTTTGTTCTAGAATGAAGTACTGGATTTTGCGTGATTTCAATAGCATTGGTGTTGTAACAGAAGATATGTGATTCAGAGGCTTGAACTCCATAGTCTTTGAGTTGTTGTTGCATCCACAGTATTTGAGAACAGCAGCTTCCAGCAGCAAGGTATTCTATTTCTGCAATAGATGTAGCTATGGAAGTCTGCTTTTTACTAAACCAGGAGATCAGCCTATCACCAAGGAATTGAAAAAAAACCACTTGTGCTTTTCCTGTCTAGTTTGCAACCTACATAATCAGCATTTGAATATCCAATAAGATTGAGAGATGAATCATTGGGATACCATAAGCCTACATTTTGAGTTCCCTTTAAGTACTTCTGTATACGTTTCGCAGCAATATAATGAGATTTCTTGGGGTTAGATTGAAATCTTGCAAAAATGCAAACAACAAATAAAATATTAGGTCTACTGGCAGTAAGATACAATAGTGAGTCAATAAAACCACGATACTGAGTTACCTATACTGGAATTCCACTTTCATCTTTATCAAGCTTGGTAGATGAGCTCATTGGAGTTGAAGAAGCAGAGCATGCTTCCATACCAAACTTTTTCAGTAGTTCCTTGGTATACTTAGCTTGATTTCTGAAAATTTTGTTTGATCTGTAGTCCTAGGAAGAATGTTAATTTCCCCTCATACTCATTTCGAATTGTTCATGCATCAATTTGGCAAACTTTGCACACAGTTTGGCATTAGTTGACCCAAAGATAATGTCATCAACATAAATATGCACTAATAGAATGTGTTTATTCTTGATTAAAGTGAACAAAATCTTGTCTACTGTGTCAATTGTAAAATCACGATTGACAAGGAATTGTAAGAGGGTGTCATACCACTCTCTAGGTGCCTGTTTTAAACCATACAGGGCTTTGTGTAATTTGAATACATGATGTGGTGAGAAATGATCAGTAAAACCTGGAGGTTGTTCGACGTAGACCTCTTCTTATAGTAGACCATTTAGGAAGGCACTCTTCACATCCATTTGATAAACTTTGAAATTCTTAAAAGTAGCAATGGCTAAAAATATTCTGATAGCTTCAAGCCTAGCTAATTGTGCATAGGTTTCATCATAGTCTATTCCTTCTTCTTGTCTGAAACCTTGGGCCACCAGTCTTGCTTTATTTCTGATCATATTGCCTAATTCATTTAGATTGTTTTTAAATACACATCGGGTTCCAATTACAGCTTGGTGAGTTGGTCTAGGTACTAGAAACCAAACTTCATTCCTTTTAAATTGATTCAGTTCTTCCTGCATAGCTTCGATCCAGCTTGTATCCAGAAGAGCATCTTCAATTTTCTTCGGTTTATCCTGAGAAATGAAAGCAGCATGCATATATTCATTAATCATTTGCCTTCTGGTTCTCAAAGGAGCAGCTGGATTTCCAATAAACAAGGATGAAGGATGTGATTTTCTCCAAACGAAAGGGTTTAAAGAAATTTCTTCCTGGTTTGATGTATTCGACATAGGCTCAGCCAAAGTAGTAGCGAGTTCTGGAATGTTCACTTCTGTTTCTGGTATGTCCTGTGTCTGAACAACTGGTTCTACTAGAGGAATGTCTGGTTCTAGATTTTGGACATCTTTGATTTTTGGTTTTGCATCGTCTTCACTATCCAGTTCTAGATGAATCCTATCTAATCTGTTACACAAATTTGACATATTAGAAATTTCAGAAGCACTACTGTCTTCATCGAAGATAACATGAATAGATTCTTCAACATTGAGAGTTCTATTATTGAAGATTCGGAAAGCTTTGCTTACTGCAGAATAACCAAGAAAAAGTCCAGCATCTGATTTTGAATCAAATGTAGTCAAATAGTTTTTACCGTTATTGTGCACAAAGCATTTGCAACCAAATACATGAAAGTAAGATACACTAGGCTTACTCCTTTTCCATATTTCATATGGAGTCTGATTGTGCCTCTTGTTGACCATGGTTCTGTTTTGTGTATAGAATGCGGTGTTGATTGCTTCTGCCCAGAAGCGCTGAGAGATGTCTGCATCTGCTAGCATTGTTCTAGCAGCTTCTTTAAGAGTTCTGTTTCTCCTCTCAGCTACTCCATTTTGTTGAGGTGTTCTGGCAGCTGAATATTCATGATGAATGCCCTGTTCATCTAAATACAACTCAAGAATCTTGTTAGTAAACTCAGTACCCCGATCACTTTTGATTTTAATGATGGAAATTTATTTTTCACTTTGAATCTTTTTCAGAAGTTTGATCAGGAGGCTACTGGTTTGATCTTTTCCAGTAAGAAATATTACCCATGTAAATCTAGAAAAGTCGTCAACAACAACAAGTGTATACTTCATTCTCCCTAAGCTCATGATAGGGATTGGACCAAACAAGTCCATATGCAATAATTCCAAACACCTTGAAGTTGATTTACTACCTTTGTTCTTGAAGCTAGATCTCACCTGCTTGCCAAGTTGACATGCAGAACAAACATGATTCTTAACAAAGTTAATATCAGGCAAACCGTCAACTATATTATGCTTCTTCAGATTATTGATTGACTTGAAATTTAGGTGATTCAATCTCGTGTGCCACAACCAATGCTTATCAGTAAGAGAGACAACTAAACATGTAGGAACAACAGCATGATCTAAGTTCCATGCAACTTTGTATGTGTTGACTTCTCTCTTTCCAGTTAGTACAATAAACTCAGCAGAATCTTTAACTGTGCATGTACGCTTCTGAAAAGCTACATAATAACCATTGTCACACAGTTGGCTAATGTTAATCAAATTATAACAAAGATTCTCAACCAGGATTACATTATTAATAGTTATGTTACCATGGATAATCTTATTCTTACCCACGGTTTTACCTTTTGAGTTGTCCCCAACAGTTATCTTTGGTCCACCACAACTCATTACTTCTGAAAGTAGATTCATTTGTCCAGTCATATGTCTGGAACAACCACTGTCCAGGTACCATGTAGAATTGCTGATGTTGCTTTTCTTCTTCTGTTTCTGCAAACACAAATTTTAGTCTCTAGTACCCATATCTATTTGGGTCCAAGCCTTATAAGTCATTTAGGGACCCACATTTGTACAAATCTTGGTGACCTTGTACTTCGGGTATCCAAAGAGAGGTGTGCAATAGAAGGCCTGTTATTTCCAACAGTATGCATCTTGGAATGTTGTTCTTCCCTTTTGTTTGTGTTGTCTGGCCTGTATCTCTTCTGAACAGGTCTAGAATTATAGTACTGGTAGTTTTTAACCTTTATAGAGGGTTGTCCTCCTGAGTTGAATCCTCTGCTGGATCCAGAACTCTGGGGAACTCTCCCCTTAGGTTCAACATAACCCAGACCATAATGTTTTCTTCTGTTCGTTTGATCTACATTCCTTTCAACTGGAACAGTTGGTACTTCTGGTTCATATGCCACACTGGATTTAACAAAGCGAATGTATTTCCATTTGCTTTATCCATTTTGGCTTGGTACTGGTTTCAGAAGTGCTTTCATTATTGCTGAATCCGAGACCACTTCTGTCTCCGGATTGCTTCTGCAGTTCTTGTTAGAGTAGGTGCATGTCGAGCCAAGTGTTGGCCGGGTGTTCACAATGAAACTCTGTGTATAAACAGTCTTTATTTTAATAATATTTGAAATTATTGTTTTGGCACATCTGTATCTGTATACCCATGCTAGTTTCATAGATAAAGTCCTTGAATATACAAATAGTAGAAAGAATATGAGATGCTCATATGATGAGTATCATGAAACTCATATTTGGAATACTGTATATTCTAAACAGTTCCTAGTCGATTCAGCCGCCGCTAAGAAGGATATAGGCCGCTCTAGTTTGAGACTAGTATCTGCGATGTGAGTACCATGTTTCATTGGTAGGGGACATTGTGATGTCCAAACATGCAGATAGGTGCTCCTGGTAGAGTGCACTGAACAACCCTCCATAAAGGACTTTCCAAGTGGTTCTCACTTATCGAGTGGAAACGTCCTAGTTTATGGTTGTACACCATTAGTCCTTATGGCCCGGGAAAACATTGAGACTCTATGTGCTAGCATTACACTTTGACTTGTTTACCGACTCTCAAGGGGTCATCAGGTGGCAAGGTTGGGTGTTTTGTCGAAACATATAGGAGTCGATTCATTGTAGTTGGGGATTCACCTCTTACCTTCGGGTATGGATATCCTATGTGTATGTAGTATGAAATCTCTGATCAGAATATGGTGGTAATTATGAAAGGGGTTTCATAGATTACACCATCGATGCAACCACAACATGACACATAGTATCGATTCATTGACAACTCTCGATATACCAATGGTTGTCGAATCGGTCGGGATATTTGAGTTGAAGGGACCGTACTGTACACTAAGCATAATTGAATGGTTCTTGCAGGCACTATCATTTGATACCTAGGGAATCATGTAAGCGATGCTGCTAGGCGTTTAACATGATTGGTTGGGTATTATCAGACTTGAGTTCTAACGTTTTTGTTATCAAGGAGTTGATAAGTAAGAATGGAGCAATTGGGGTATGCTCATATAAGGACATGTTTAGTCCGAATCACATGGAGATGTGAACCCACGGCTAGTTGTATCAATGAACCATTGAGGGTCACACAAGTGCTAACTTTTTAGATCCCGTTGAGAAATAAAATAGTTCAATGTGTTGAACGGCTTATAAAGGAGTTTATAAGCGTAAGAAAAAATAGAAGTACGACTTCTATAAGGAGAATGCAACTTTTAATTTGAGTAAGTATTCCTAAATTAAAAATTGGCCAAACAAATAATTTATTTGAAAATTATGATTTTCATAAACATTATTATGGACTAAATTAAATTAATTCAAGTGTTGAATTAATTAAACACTAGTGGGCCTAGTAGAGTCCAAATAATTAAATTAATTCAAGTGTTGAATTAATTAAATATCATTGGGCCTTGTAGAGCCCAATTAGAAATAATTATTAAACTAGTGGACTTGAGTAATATCAAGTAAAGTTTAAATGTACTCAAATGTGTTTGAGACATTTACATAAATGTCCATGGGCCTTGTAATTGTTACAAGCCCAAGTAGAAAAGCATGCAAGGGAGGTAAAGAGTTGGGAGGCTACTTTTTCAAAATCCAAGGTATGGCATGCACATGCTTACTTTAACTTTTTCCACAACCAAGAAAAACACTTCCTTCTCTCCACACAAGCATGTTGGACGAAAATTAGAGCTTAATTCTCCAATTTTTCTTCTTCATTTGGTTGAGGAAAAATATACTCCTCTCAAAGAAAAATGCTCTAATTTTTCTAGTGCAAAATTAGAGTGGATCTACCTTGTTAGTGGTAGACCTAATTTGAAGAAAGGAGTCCAAAAGAAATGTGAAGCTTGTAGATTGTCTACCTTCAAGAGCTAAGTTGTTTACAACTTAGTTGGAGCCAAAATCAATGCTTGTGATTGATAGGTAATTTTCTAAAACACCCTATGTATGACATTTTTGTTTTTGTATTTGCTACACATACTAGTACATTAGGTGTTCGGTTTTCTTGCTAGAAAATAAATTTTGAAACTTCTGTTGTGCATTTGAACACCTAAAACCGATCTTCTTTCAGTTCTTGCATCTTTTCCAATGAAACAGACGACTTATTCCATGTATTTACCAGAACAGGACAGCTTCTGATTTTCAGATCTCATTATCTGGTAATCTGGATTTACTCTTTCATTCTCAGTTCTCAACTTACTCATCTCTACTTTTAAATCATTGCAGCTGTTTTCTTGTAAACAAGTAAACTTACTTACTTGATCCTTTAAGTTTAGATTTTCAATATTAACTTCCTTGAATGATTGAGAAAGTCTCGAGTACTCTCCTACCATGTCATGCAGTGCTTTGATTAAATCAGTTCGTGTAAATTCATCAGAGTCAAAGTCTAGTACCTCTCCAGGTGTCGAGGTTGGTTCGATATTTGCCATAAGACATTTGATCTCTTCTGCATCACTTTCGCTAGAATGACTTTCTGAGTCAGAGGACTCAGAACTAGAGTCCACCCATTTAGACTTGCTTTCCTCAGCAATCATCACTCTGCGGACTCTTCTGAATTTCTTGTCATTCCTTTTGTATTCCTTCTTCTTCTGGTCATTTTTCTTTGGCTTTGGACAATCAGCAATAAAGTGATCAATCTTTCCACAATTAAAGCATGTCATATCACCAGGTGGTGAATCATTCTTGAAGTTCCGATTAGGACTTTGGTAAGCTCGGTGATTCTTCTTCATGAATATGGAGAACTTTTTCACAAAGAGATACATAGCATCATTGCTGATCTTTTCAGCAGTCTTTTCAGAAGTTCTCTCAATAATGGAAGAAGGTGATGCTAGTGGAACAACTGTAGCAGCAGAAGTAACAGTAGCAGTAGTAGTAGCAAGAGCCTTGGTTGGTAGATTTGTGGAGGGCACTTCTCCGCTTCTCACTTCTAGCTTGAACTCATAGGATTTCAAGTCAGCAAACAAGTCATGTAGCGCCAACTTCTTTAGATTTTTAGAGACTCTCATGGCCATTGTTTTAACGTCTCATTCCTGGGAAAAGCTCTCATTACTTTGAGTGCTATTTCCCTGTTGTCATACTCTTTCCCAAGGGCTGCTAGTTAATTAACCAGGCTGCTGAACTGTTCATCAAACTCATTTAGAGCTTTCTCCAGCTTTCATTTTCAGATTTCCAAATTTATGCATTGCTAGAGACAGTTTATTTTCCTTCCTCTGCTCATTTTCTTCACATATTTAAATGAGCTTTTCCCAAATTTCTTTCGTGGTAGAACACATCTTGATCTTGCTGAAGGTGTGCTTATCAAAAGTTTTATAAAGATTGTCCTTCGTGACGTTGTCGAGATTGGCTTTCTTTTCATCTTCGTCAGTCCATTCGCTTCTTGATTTTTCAACCATTTGAGGCGCACCATCAGTAACAGAAACAACTGTATTAGGCTTTAAAATCTTTAATGGACCATCTGTGATGACATACCACGTGTCATCATCTTGAGCTGCCAGGTGAGCTTGCATCCAGATCTTCCAGTCATCAAAGTCTTCTTTTGAGAACATGAGAACCTTGCTCAAATGTGCCATAACTGTTGTAAATTTTTCAGAACAAGAGAAATCTCCTCTGATACCACTTGTTGGGGATCGATGTAGAGTTTAGAGGGGGGTGAATAAACTCTTTCCTTTGAAGATAGTTTTTGCAAAAGGTGCCAGAATCTTGTTAGAGATTGTAGCTGTTCTTGTTCAAGAGTAAGTCCAGCAGATCACAATAATAAGTGCGGAAACAATCCGATAGAGTAAGGTGAAAACAGTAATAATAGTAGGAAGTAGAACAGTGGTTGTTTCTGGAAGTTCGAAGATAAAATCTTCTATGTCTCCCCTTCTTCTGTTTCCTAGAAGGTATCACTAAAAGACTTTGGATTTTACAGTACTCACGTGTATACACCCACTTCAGCAGGACCTATCTTTTGCCTACTGAAACTCTTAGTAACTCAACACAATATAATTCAATACAACAAGGTTCTGGAAAAGACTCTTTTCCAGATTACAAACTCTTCTTCAAAAATTATCGTAAATTGTTTTGTTTGAAGAGGTGAAGAAACATCAGTACAAAATGATCTCCAAAGATCAGATGTAATATGAAGCGTGTATTGATTTTCTGCAATTTGAGCTTGGAAGATAACGATTGGTTCGCGGTTGCTCAAAATAGCATTGGATAGCTGATATATTTCTTGATAAAATAATCAGCGTTGTTCTTTAAATGAGTTTGATCCATATATATAGATAACTTGAATCCAACGTCTATAATTAAAACGGATTCTTTGACTTCTGATTAGAAACAACTTTATTGCTTAAAAAAGTTCCTGCAAAAAGACTACAAAACAATCAATCTTGTTTCATACCAAAATGGGTAATGCGTATTAAATGACTTTGTTCAGCATTAATGAAGCATTTAATACTCGTACTTGATAAAGTAACGGTAACATTTAAGATTGAGACGATCGAGTAAAAGCCGTTAAGTACTATTCTAATGAAGCCAAGTTCTGCTTAGTTCTGCTTCTGTTTTTCTAAGCCCTTCTGTTCTTCTAAGCCGTAGATTACTAACTAAAGTACTGCTTTAAAGCGAATCGATAGCTTTTGCTTTGTATTGACTTCTGGTAATTTCTATTCCTACTGATTTTGATTCTCATCACTACAACTAAATTAAGTCTATCAGAATCGTTGCAGGTGAGCATGATATTAATGGAGGGCTTGATGGTTGAACTAGCTGGAATGAAGGTGCACACAACCCGATGACCTTCGGTAGTTTTCTTCAAAATTGCGTTTATGATTTAAGGTTACTTTAAAGATTTTATGACTTATGATACTTTGAGTGGTTTTGAGAGGATTTAAAGATTTTATGCATTATTTTGGACAAAAAATTCTAGTTTTAGGTATGGTTGACGATTTACGATTTCATGTTTTGAATTGCATTTTTGGGATTTTCAAATAATAGGTTGGTTGGTATTTAACTAGCATATATATAAATATAATTCGGCCGAAATTATGGATGAAAAAAACGAGTAGTGATCGTTTCAATTGGTATCAGATCAATGTTCATGCAAAAGGTTGTGTCATCGCTAGTTCCAGAAAGCTCAGTCATCAAGCCTCAAGTCTGTAAGTTTAAATGTTATAAATGTTTTTAATATTATCACCTGCGTGTTTACATGGTTTATACGTTTAACCTACTTGTTTAAACACTTTTTGAATTTAAATGACATTTATGTTTAAGATTGCATTATAAATGATTTTTATGATTAAACCTGCATGATTGCATTTTTTTATGTTAAAAGATTAGATACTTTAGAATTTTTATGCATGTTACGATATGAAATAATAAATTATATGATTTTGATGCATGCTGGCTTCGTAGTGGAATTTGACATGTTATATTGATTTTTGGGTTTTAGTACTGATGTTCTACTCTTTATGTCATAAGTTAATCATGAAGATTATAAATTCTTTCGGGACATGTAGATTTTCTAAGAAAATATTTATGACTCGTGGTTATTAATTGAGTTAATTTTTGGGAATTACATATAAGGAATAATGATTCGAAGACTGCGTCGGTCTTTAGAAGTAATAATGATTCGAAGACTGCGTCGGTCTTTAGAAGTATAAAATATATAATTTGAGATTTTAGATTTTGATAAAAAGGTAAGATTGGTTATGAGGATTGATTTTGGGTTTAATAAGTTTAAAATTATTGAACTTTATGTTACAATAAATCTATAAAATGGAATTATGAATACCAAGAACTTATGTGTTAATTGCAGAATTTTCGAAATTAAGGATGTAATGACCCGAATCCTTATTTTAAATGAAGTACAAGTTAAGAGATAATTAAAGAGTTGTGAATTAATTATTATTAAGGAATTGATAATTCGGGATCAAAATGTTGGGATCCACCGAATTTAAAATGGACAACCCGATCTACTTCAGATTACATTATCTCGAGAAATTCAACTAGACAAATGAGATTCTGACACGTGGCATATAAGATTGATTCTGATTTTCTGAACTAGTCCGGATGCAGCCTATAAATGGAAGCTGAATTCTTTTGTTTCCTACACCGCATCCATCAGAGAGAGTTCTAGCCTTATACCTTAGGTTTTTCTAGCCAGTTTCAAGGGAAATTTGGTGTCTTGAAGTTTCGGAGCTAGTGTCGACTTGAGGAGGGGTCGGCGAACTGAGATCGAGACATCATCAGTGGGCTGACGACGGACGCATGTATAATCCTAAAGCCTTAAATAGTGATTTAAGGATCATTAGGGAGAACCTTGTAGCATGTTTAATAATTCAGGATCTGCTTTGATAATTATTTCATTATGTTGGTATTGTCTAGGTTCAGAGCTTTCTGTCATATTATTTTAGTGAGGTACGTTATGTACTGTCTGAGATATCCAAGTGTAATATACACACTTATATGTTGTATATTTATCTGTTTCATGATATATGTTTTACTGCTTTGGCATATTATGCACGACATATCATGTTGAGCCTGATATATTTTGAGATATACCTCGTTTTTTGGGGCCGCTCAGCCCTATTCTATGTTGTGGACGATGTGTCATCGAGAGCTATAGTGTCCGACGGGACCCGCGGGCTCCAATGACCTAGATATTGTATGTCCACGTCTTCATGATGAATATGTGAGTCAAAACATGCCTAGGGAATATCAGAGACTACACACTCAGGCGTCTCTAGACTGAGCTTGAGATTCTTGACTTGATCCTTGATATCT
Organism: Primulina eburnea; assembly: GCF_022965805.1. Classification (NCBI taxonomy): domain Eukaryota; kingdom Viridiplantae; phylum Streptophyta; class Magnoliopsida; order Lamiales; family Gesneriaceae; genus Primulina; species Primulina eburnea. The sequence continues at coordinate 27,520 of NW_027330643.1, forward strand.
AAGCATATTGCATTTTCAAAAGCATCATATCAGTTTTTATACTCGTACATTCTCGTATTGGGCGATTGTCGCTCACGTCATTATTTTGATTTGGGCACCCCATTCCACCTGGCATGTCTTAGGTTGGATGGTTCGGACAACCAAGGAAGTGGCTAGAGCAGTTGGGTTTTCGGTGGTGATCAAGTGGAGGTTTTATGTGATTTATCGTTTTCTCGTTTATAATTATGTTTTTCGATATGGTTATATTAATGTATAAGACTGCTGTTATTGTTCTGTTTTCGTTTGGGTTGTAAGATGATTAAGTATTTGGTTTTCGCTGTTTAATTGTTGTTATTAAGTTTTAATGTTGCATGCTTATTAGTCTATTTAGTAGTGGCTCGGGTAAGGACGCTACAAAGGACCAATTGGATAATTTTTGAGAAAAATATGAATTAATTTTGTAATTGTTAAGGAATTTGGGCACTAGTTAACAATAAGTGGTAATTGTATGATTTAAATAATAGGAATTTTCGAAGATTTAGGCTTGAAGTGATATTTAGAACCTTGAAATATCTTGTTTATAATGTTACAAGAATGGTATTCAAGCGCATTGTAGGATGAATCAATATTGGACTTGAAAATCTAAGCGTTAATGGATTAATGTTGTGGCAAATTAAAAATTTAGAGTGATGAAAATTTAAGGTAAAGTTGATCAATTTGTTAAGTTATATGATTAGACATTAAGTTAACATATTTTTTAGGAACTTAAGGTATGATGTATCATAAGTTTTAGTCATGATCTTAAGAGCTAAAATAATACATTTGTTAGAGTTAATTTTTTTTTTTAGAAAGTTGAGTATGATTGCTGGTTAGGTTACTTGGGAGACGTATGTAAGAAGTGAGATAAAGTCTTGGGGAATTTTAAAATGTTTGTTCTTAAAAGTCTAGTAGTATCGTGATATTTGGAAGTAAGTATATATGGTATACTCATAAAAAATTTAGATGTTAGGAATTTTTGAAAGTCATTAAGAAACTTGGGATTAAATGGATATGTATATTTGAATTATGTTTACTAAGACTATATGAGTTGTGTAAATTTGAATTATAAGTTTATGAGATATGTGTTTATATAAAATTTTGTGCGAAATTTAAGATTTGCAACAATTTTATATTTGGGATGTACGTGTAAATAGTGAAGTTATGTTAGTTTGATGTCGTAAGATAAAAGTTCGATTAAAGGTTCTTAGACGAATATTATTATGGGGTCGAGAGGTTTAATTATTAAATGTGTTACCTAGGATAGATGTTGATTAGTAAATTTTGGTACTAAGATCTCTTAAGTTGAACTGCATAAATGCTAATATTTGAATTTAAAGTCTTAGCATACCTTTGGTTCAATAAATTTAAGAAAGAATGGTTTTGAGATTTTAATGTTGAAATATAATAGGTTGATTAATATCTTGGGTATATTATAAGGAAAATAATATACGATAAGTTTGGACCTTCATTTCTAATACTAGGAACTGTGAGAAAAGTCAAAATTCAAGGTTATAGTAAAATAGAAAAAAGTCAACATAGGTCATTTTAAGTCGCGATTCACAAACGAGGAGCTTGAAGGCAAATTTAATTAGGATTGAGAATACATAAGGACATCTTAAAACTTATTTTATCAGAGTGGCACAACAGAATCGTGAATTATTGGGATACTAGAATTAAGAGTCTAAAATGTTTTATTATCGAGGATAAGCGAATTTCGAGGACTAAATTCAGTTTAAGAGGGTAGATTGTAACATCCCGAAAATTTGAAGGTCCACATGAGCCACATGCATGCAAGTTATCAAATTTCTTATGTATTTTAATTAAATTATTTTAATTGCATGAATTGATTATGGCAGACATGTTTACAAGTTCGAAATGCAGTTTTATACTAGAATACATAAAACTCTATGTTTTTAAAAGGTTATTCGAGACGCGATCGAGGAACGGAAGCCAGAGACCATATAAGAAAAAATATTTTTATTAAATGATTATTTTTAATTATTTAATGTATGGTATATTTTATTGGCATTTTCAAAAATAAGGTATTTTAAGGTGTTTTTACACGTCGAGTCGTATTTTAAACAGATAATCGATTTTCGATAAAAATAGGGACTTTTTGAGAACTCGACTAATATTTCTACAAACTTTCCAAAACAAAATATTTTAAATATTATTTAATGAGCCTATGGGCCTATTATACTAGGTTAATTGACATATGCTTGCACCATGTATTTTATAGTAATAATCAAGCTTGCAATCTCTTTTATCTTCCCTAAAACACACACCCCTCACCCTAGGAATATGAGGACTCTTCATCAGCACGAAACCACATGCACACACGAAATTTTAAGAGGAAGATTCACGAAATTTGAAAGAAAAATCAGCAAGGTTGCATCCCCCGTCTCTCAACCAACGTCCCTCGAATCACAAGTTGATTTTCATGCATAAATGCAAAGGCATGCCTTAATCTTCCTTCACTCATCTTTCACACCATACTACTAATTAAACGAGGAGAGTGAAACTGTCTATTTTTATGAAGGAGTTCACAAAACTAACAGTTACAAAAATTGGATCAGTTAAAATTTTGATTATAACCCCGATTGACGATCAAATAACGCGATGTATCAATGGTATAAATCTCGTTTATATAATAAATATTGAAAAATTTGATCTTCAAAATCAAAATTTTCAATATTTATTATATAAACGAGATTTATACCATCGATACATCGTGTTATCTGATTGTCAATCAGGGTTATAATGAATTCACAATTATTTATTTAGTAACTACAAGATCTATTAATTAAATAATAATATTAGTAATGATGACTACTATATGTATATGATTCTCATGAAATACTATAGAGGGGTCTAGAATCTTAATTAATTTATTAAAAATTAATTAAGAAATTAAATAATGGTTATCTAATGAGATTAAGATAATGAATCCTAATATAGTAGAAGGACTCCTGATGTAACTAGCAATCAAAATCTATTAATACTTCATTAAGAATTATACGAAATAATACAATTTTTGCGCACACATTTCCTCCCTCGACCAATTTTCGGCCACCTCAACTTTTCACAAGAAAAATTTCATGCCCACATCGTCGCACGATCTCTGAAATTCTGACGATCTAATCTCGAAGCAAAATTGTTTAAGATCTCTAGTGTAATCTAAACAAAGAATCCAGTCTCCGATCATAGATCTGATTAAATGATCAAATGAAGAATATCCGTTCGTAGAGATTTACAAGAAGGATCGACTCCACTAATCCGGAAATGATTTGATATTCAGCGTTAAATGCACAAAGATAAACAATTTTAAATATCTTATGGATGTTTTAACTATACAAGGTCCAATGAATATTTTGAATGTCAAAACAAAATTTTTTAAACTTTTGCTGAGCCTTGGATGCGAGAAAACGACATTTCAACATAAAATTAGTACATGACCATTTTCAAGACTGCCCTTAAACAAATTGCCTAGAGGACAACTAAAACAAGAAATGGAGAGATGGTTCTAGCTATAGCTACGGGTTGTAATGAATTATTGACCTCAAATGGAATGGTACCATGAATTATATCCGAAAACACAGAGGATAAACGATGAATGGGAAATGGGGCCAATTTCGTATATGGGACCGAATAATCCAACGAGTGGAACAAGTGGTGATGTGCACAAATAAGTCCAAGTAAAGATATCACATCAAAAAACTTCGAGTCATCTCAATATCCAATATCTGTTCCCACTTGTTCCAACAACATACGTACATCTACTCTCAAATTCATCTTGATTTTGCTACGTGATGGTGACGAAGGCACATGGTTCGTTAATCTTGAAGCTATCTATGTCTTGCTTTATATATATTGACTCGGGCTGTGTACTGTGTTGCTGTGTAGTGTTGATTTAACGTCCACAAAATCAGTTCACGTAAACCATATGCATGCAAAATTATTTTAATTGCTTAATTATTTTATTTAATTGTTTTTAAATGCTTTCATGATATTTATTATATGTTTAAATGTATGATTGCATGATTAAATGATAATGTGACATGATTTCATAAATTAAGGATTTTACCGAATATTCGATAATAGGCAGGGAAAAAGTGACCGGGGACGACCAAGACAAGAATATGTATTTTTATTTAATTAATGACAAGGCTTCCTAATTTGATTAAAAATGATTTAATTTTTTCTAAAAATGTTGGAGTTCGAATTATTTTACGACTCGAGCTCGATTTTTTCCAAGAAGCCGGTTTTGGGCAAATAAGGAGTTTTAAAAGATAAAAAATATTATTTTATAGAAACTAATTTTATAAAATTTTATTATTTAATCAATTAAGGATGTGTTTGGTTCATGGGATTAGGTGGGTTTATGATTATTAAACTCACCTAATCAAGCGTTTGGTACGATTTTTATTTAACCAACTCAATCCCTCCTATAAATGATTAGGTTATATTAGGTAGGTTAAAATAATACATCCTCAACCCCTATGATTATTTATCCTACTCTTAATACCTCCTATTTTTCCAATTTTATCCTTTTTGCTAAATCCAAACTCACCAGCCACTTCCTTCCACCGACCGCTCCACCGCCAACCCCTTCCGCCGGCCGACCGCCTCCTCCTCCTCCTCCGGCCGACTGTCGCCGCCACTTCCGGCCTACCACCTGCCGTCGCTTCCGGCCGACCACCCCCGCTGTTTCCGGCCGACCGCTAATGCTTCCGACCGACCGCCGCCCCCCGCCGACGCACAAATGGAAGGGCAATTTTGTCATTCATCAAAAAATTATTAATTATCACATTCTTATCCATCATATCAAACATAATATTATTTTATCATTATATATTATATTTCTACTTCAATCATTATTCTTATCATTTCTCTCTTAATCATTTCATTATCCTATCCTCCAAATCAAACACTGCCTAAGTGTTATTGGGCCCAATTTAATTAATTTAAAGAGATCCAATTACCATTAAGCATGCAAGCTGTGGGGACTCGGACGCTAATCATGTTCTTAATCATCATTGGGAGTAATTAAAACAATTATAATAAACATGGTCTAATTATTTTTTTTTAAAAATAATGCGGAACGTAGTGACATAAAACATATATACATCTCAGTATATAAAAGTACTAGTCCTGTATCACATACATTTATTCAACTAAAGTTTAACATCTAATGTCAAGTGTCCAAACCCTATCTCTAATCCAAGTCTGGAGCCTCCACTCTAATCACGATCTATCCTCATCTCCTGGACCCTGAACCTGTCCCACCTGTTGTCAAGTACACATACAAACAAGGCAACAGCCGGATAATTCCGGTGAGAATATAATCTCATTATAAATTAACGAAACATGCAGTAATATGATAAACATAAAAGCATGGACAGATAACAACAATATATATCAAAAGCTGAAACATAATCAATATTAAACTGTCGACAATGCTCGTGACTCTACGACTCAGACTAGAATCAATCCTAGCCTAGGGATCCCGGTTTCCAGACATTGGCATTCCATATCGACCAACAGTAATAGAAAAGACTCCAGTTCTATCCACGTCGATATAGCATCGATCACCAGTAATAGAAGTAGCTCTGTTTCTATCCACATCGGTATAGTATCGATCACCAGTAATAGAAGAAACTCCGATTCTATCCACATCGATATGACATCGATCAATAGTAATAGAAGAAGTTATAATTCTATCCACATCGATACAGTACCGATCACCAGTAATAGAAGGAGCTATAATTATATCCACATCGATAGCCAATTATCCGGTGACAGACTACGGCACTACCGCCAATACACTATCTCATGACATCGTGCAATGTGCCTGTGGCGATCCCAACACTATTAGGCACTTCTGTCATAAGATTACTCGACTAATACCTGCTGTCTATATATCAAAAGAACAAATAATCGGATACCTGCTTATCTATATATCAAGAAAACAAGTATATCAATCAAATACATGCAAATATCAATGCAATAAAATAAAGTATGTGATTTAGGGAAACTCAAGTCTAAACCGACTCAAGTCGATCTCCCAATACACATTGACTTATACCTTTCGTTTGCAGTTTCGGCCTGAATCAATATCGGTTCTCAACTCAAGACTGTCTCTGTAAATCTGAAACAATATATCGGGAATCATAATATCAATATTCCATTCTCAATTTAATACTGAATCTGATTAATCTGGATTTAATTCGAATCAACGCTATAACGGTATAATTTCAATATCCCCGTCAATACAACATCACCAGATAACAGTTACAATCCATAACCCATATCCAATACATTCTATAATCATCTATAATTCAAATATGTCCAATATCAACCGATATATGTCTGAAAATTCATAATAATTCCATAATCAAGCTTGTTTCTTAATCTGACTTCGATTCTACGATGTCTAATATATCAAGAACATCATATATGAATCCTATTCAATTCTGACAATGACATAATTTCAAAGCATATCAAAACGTAGCAAAACTTACGTCAAGTTGTAGCCTACGTTGATAGGATTACAGTACTGAAGTCAGATTACAATTCGGACGAACGGATTGAAGTATAAAGACGTAAGGATTTTTCACTCTTTCACATAAACCTTTTCTCGATTCCTTCTGCTGATTTTTGAAGAATATAGCAAAGATATACGTATATATATATCAAGTTGCTCGGTTAATGATACGTGTCCTCTTTTCACATATTTCATGCGGCACTCGGGCGGTCGATCATTACCGCTCGAGCGCGGAACCCTCTGTCCGAAATACACCTCAAGCATTGTTAATTTATTTATAAATAAGTTACTTAGGTCTTCTAAATAAGTTAATTTATTTATAAATAAGTTACTTAGGTCTTCTAAATCTCATAAATCATAACCCATCAGCCGAAATACACCTCAAGCACACACATCAGATTTTCGAAATTTAGGAATAAAGAAACGTTTGTGTTCTTCGTCGTCCGGTCGTAAACAATATAACAGATCTTAGATTCACGCATTTACTTATTTACACATTAGTTACACAAATATTATGAATTTCAAATGACATCATTATATTGTCGGAAGGATTTGAAATTAATCCAAATTATCATGGAACATTATATAAAATGCCAAAGAAGATTTGAAGTTCATGGTCTTACTTCTTTAAAACAACTAAAATATATTTGAAATACATCGATTAAAATACAACTTTTGTTGAAAATAAAAGATTGAGTATTGAAAATAAGAGTTGTAAATATTGAAAATTAGTGTGTGATGATGTATGTAATGATGTTTTATTTTTGGGTTATTTCTAAAGAAATTCGATAAATAGGTCTCTCAATTTGTGAAGAAAAACAATTGAGTAGACAAAATTTTATAAAGTGTGTAGTTTAATATATTTTGTGAGTTTGAGATTTTTACTTTTTACCGTAAATTTTAATTTTAACACGTTATCAGATCGATACTCGAAAGATCTCCATATTTTTCCAAGCTCCAAAACACAACAAAAAGGTCACAATATTCAAAAGTACAAATATTTATTTTATTGTTTATTTATTTTTATTGTATATATATTTAATATATAATATCATGTTATTATATAAAAAGAATCTATGACACCTCATTATAATAATCATATAATAACGTGATGTGATTATATTATTACACTGCTTATATAATTTTACTATGTTACTATTTATTTATTGTATGTATATATATATATATATATATATATTTGAATAATATCATGTTATTATATAAAAGGATTCTATGAAACCTCATTATAATAACATGATATGATTATTTCACTGTTTATATTTTTATTTTCTTATATAATTATATATATATATATATATATATATATTTGTATAATGTCACATTATTATATAAAAGAAGTATGTGACACCTCATTATAATATTGGATGTGAAATACATAATTATTTAAACATGATTAACATTACATACATCATATTATTACCATAAAACTTATATATACATACATTTTTTTAAATTTTGTAACGGTCATAAACAATCATAAACGTCTAGTTTTTACCCTATAAATATGATTTTACAAACACATTCGATCATTTCAAACTTACTTTTCCTTCCTAAAATTTTTCTTTATCAAAATTTTCGAAGAAGAAGAAGAAGACGGTTCTTTCAAGGTTATCTTGTATAATTATTTTGGTTATTATACTCACTAGTCTTGTATTTATCGGAGAATATTTACCTCGCATTTTTTCTTTATTTTTAAGAATGCTTGTACTTATAATTTATCAGTTACTTTTTATTGTCATATTAATAGATGTCGAACTTAACTAATAAAATTCATAGTTATTTTCTAGTACCACCATGTCAAATTTGTAATGTGCTCGACATTACGGGAAAAAATTATATGTCATGGAATCTCGATGTAGAAATACATCTTGAGTCATTGGGTCTAAGTGAGACCATTTAAGACAATGATATCTCATTATCACAAGAAAATGTAAAAGCTACAATATTTTTTCGTCGACATTTTGATGAAGGATTAAAATGTGAATATCTAATTGAAAAAAATTTCATGGCTTTATGGAAAGGTGAAACGTCTGCTATTCGTTTTCTAAAAACGTGCTATAAATTTTTTTTCTAAACCTCACTTAGCATCGGCCGAACCATAAAATATTTTTGTCATCATTTTAGAATAAAACAACCAACTTTATAATTGAGAAATACAACCCATACTATAATATCTCAAAAACCTCTCAAAAGCATAAATAAAAATCATAAAATATCTTTAACATAACTTAAAAATCATAAATCATAACTAGTGCGGAAAACTAGCGTCGGTCCTCGGGTTATGTGCACCTTCAGTCCAGTCAGCTCAACCATCAAGACCTCCATTATCATATCCATAACCAATATAACCTGTATCAATCATACCTAGTGAGTCTAAAGACTCAACACGTCATATTCTTGATAACGAGTAATACGTAATACAGTTAACATATAACAGTGAAAAATACTTATACTTAAAATAGCGTTTTCATGAAGATGCATAAACTTTAAACATAAACGTTTTCGTAAACATTTTCATGATGCATAAAAACATTTTCAAAAGACATAAACATATCACTTAAACATATTCATATTCATGTCCATATTCGTATCCATATTCATATTGGTATTCATGTTCATGTTCGTGTTTGTTGAATTCAGATCGTGATTGTGACTCGTATTCTTAAACGTATTGGGCGATGGATCCATCTAAAAAAAACCACAGTACTGGGCGGCGGGGGACACCAGCAACACTCTCACCGGTCAACTGGGCCCTGGCCTACGTATTAACATATCATGGCATTGGAAATACGATCGTCGGGGCTCCCTCTGGGTCCTTTTCCCATAAATGGGCTCCCTCTGGGGCCTTCTCCCCTCACGATATCTCCAATCATATTCATCGTATTCGTATTCGTATCAACGGAAACACGATCGTCAGGGCTCCCACTAGGACCATAACCCTCACGATATTTCCAACATATTGCAGTAGTCACAATCCCTTCACGTCCTTCAACATGTTACCATCACTTAATAAAAACATGCATATAATATCATTTTTATTTTGAAACCAAGCATGCAACATGTCTTTTAAATGCACATATCTTAATCATAAAAACCATAGACATTTAAAAATCATCACTTAACATATTAAAAATCATAAACATCCATGAGCATTTTCAAATAAATATTTTTACATCATGAATGTTTAAAATAAACTTTTAAATCATAAACCTTTAAAATAGACGTTTTAACATATTATCATAAATCAATAAACATATCATCTTAAAACTCCATAAACATTTAAAATTGACATATTAACATATAAACATCCCTAATCATTGAAAATAATCATTTTAGCATATAAAATAGCATTTAGGACACTGCTATGACGTTTACTAATTTTTAAGTGTAAAAAGACCGTTTTACCCCTGGACTCGTCATTTTACGTTTTCGACTTTTTTCTTGATTTCATGACTCTAACATGTCCCAAATAATTATTTAAGCCTACAAGAATTTTCTCATATTTTTATTTAGCTTAATTCGATGACTTTTAAATTTATCTTTAAATATAGCGTTAATTTTAATGCGTTTTAATCCCAAATTAAACCAAACTTTCATATAAAATTCCCAAATTAAAAACTCAGACTTATAATAATTATTTAAGCATAAACCTAATTTTTCATAATTTTATAAGGCTTAAAACTAGGCTTTTAATTAACTCGTTAATTAGCGTTTCGTGCGGCGATTAAATCCCGAATAAATCCAAAACTCGTTATTTTGATCCCAAATTTTAAACATAGCATTTTTATGATTTATTCTACCCTTCCAAGTCATGAGCCACCCCCGTGGACCCTTGGATCTATTTTTAGTTCCTAAAAATCTCGTTTTTGACCCTTAACCTGAACACACCGAGCCATCTCCTAATTTACCCGAGCCACCTTGAACCAAAACCTAGCAACTCACCTAGGGACCCTACTGTGCAATCCCAGCCCGAAAAACCCGCCTTGGCCAGCCCAAAACACTTCTGAACGTGGCCCAAAACCTGCACGTGGTGTGTGTGTGCTGTCCTAGCTAGATAAGGTTTCTAGTTGCCTTAGGACTCATCAAGCCCCTAACCACTTGACCACCCTTGACCCTAACAGTCCCAGACCCGAGCCACCCCCAGCCCGAGCCCCTGAACCAAGCAGCAAGGTGCTGTACATGGACAGCACCTACGTGTTTCTTACATACACTCTCGGGCAGGAGTCCTTGTCAACAAGGACTCCTCCCAGCCCACTTAGCTCGAGTCCTAGAATAGCTAGGACTCTTCCCTTGACCCCTATACGACCCTGGCTATCCCTGGACAGAAGCCATGACCAAGCCAAGCCATAGGAACCCAAAACCGAATCCCTTGTTTCCCATGATAGCAAGTTGCTGTACCAGCTTGTGTCTTGCGATTTCGTGCATGGTTGTGGCTTATTTTAGGACTCTAACCTCATGTAAAACAATGTCTAAACATGTCCTGATCATGGCAGCCCCTTTAACGCATATAAAACATGATTTCGGAAATTAAAAACACCAATTTAGAACACATGAACATGTAGTTGCGAAAATTTAACTTGGTGCTATGTTTTTTCTAAAAAAAATCATGCATAAACAAATACTATGGTGTGATGATGTTTTGAAGGAAAGAATAGGCGTGCCTTTGCGTAATTTACGCACGAATAGACGTCGACGATTTGTGAAGAACGGAGCAAGACCTTGGCTAGACTTTTCCCTTGCAATTTCTCTTTGAAACTTTCGAAGTTTCCTTTCAAATTGTGGAGGTGGGTGCCGTGTGATGTTGGAAGAGTTTTGATTTGCTAACAGGGGTGTGAGGCGTGAGTCTTACCAATTACTGGGGAGGGGTTAACATATTTTATACTTAATTAATCACTAATAAAGCTTAGGCCCATTAATAAATCTAATTAAGCCCATTAGTGTTTAATTAAGATTTTAAAAATAATTTTGTTTAGGAAAGTTTGTGAATTTATTAGCCGAGTTGGTAATACGTTTGTATTTTTGTTGAAAAACCAACACCGATAAAATTTACGTCTCGGCGTATAAAATCACCTCAAAACCCCTTATTTTTAAAAATAGGAAAAAGCATCCCCCTTAACTTAAATAATTAAAAACAATTATTTAATAAAAATATTTTCTATTTTTCAGCCCTCGGTCTCCGTTCCTCGATCGCAACTGGAAAAACCTTTAAAAATTACATTTTAATGCAACCATGTAGAAAATATATTTTTAAACATGCAAATATGCAAAACATAATTAATTCATGCAATTAAAACCATTAATTGAAATGCACAAGGAATTTAATAATTTGCGCATGTGGTTTGTGTGGACCTTTAAATTTTCGGGGCGTTACAAAAGGATTAAAAGAAAGATTTGAACATATAAGGGAATTTATAATTCCGACCGCCCGTGAACTCCTCCGATACGAAAATAATTACGCATCATGCGCATACCGGTAGAAGCTTCGAATAGGTCATATATCAATTCTCGCTCTCGAAAAATATAGAAGAAAGGAGTATGTGCCCCAATATCTGCCATAAAAGGGCCAAGCCATAACAAATGGGAAGCGATACGACTCAATTCCAACATAATAGCTCTGATATAGCTAGCCCTTTGAGGTACTTGAATATTACCTAGCTGTTCCGGTCCATTTACAGTTATTGCTTCTGTGAACATAGTAGCTAAATAATCCCAACGCGTTACATAAGGCAAATATTGTATAATTGTTCGATTTTCCGCAATTTTCTCCATCCCTCTATGTAAATAACCCAATATTGGTTCACAGTCAATAACATCTTCACCATCGAGAGTAACTATTAGTCGAAGAACACCATGCATTGATGGGTGGTGAGGGCCCATATTGACTATCATGAGGTCTTTTCTTGTAGTTGATGCAATCATAAGTTTTTTTTTTCTCGAGTCATTCTTCCGTGCGTTTCTGAAAGTAAAAAGAAGTTCATCAAAATGGAAATGAATAAGTTTAAATGGTATCACACTTCAAATTAACGAGTTTTTATTTCTCGAATACCCAACTCGAATGAGATATGTTAAGATTCCAAGTTTTTAAGAAAGTCGGTTATTACAATTCAGAGATGTATCAAATAATCTCGCAAATAAAATTTTATGGACATGAGGTTACGGAATCGTAAATGGTTGAAAAAACATTTTCTACGTTTCACGCATCAAATATAACTCTACAACAAAAATATAAAATTCGTGGATTTGTGAGATATTCTGAACTTATCGCATATCTTCTAGTCGCGGAAAATAACAACGAGCTGTTAATGAGAAATCATCAGTCTCGACCCACTGGATCAACATCATTTCCAGAAGTAAATGTTGTAAGTAAAATAAATTTAAACCTTGAAACCAAAATAAAATTCAAAGACAAGGTTTTGGTCGAGGTCGTATTCATAGACATAGACGTGGAAGTGGTCATGGTCGTGGACGCGGGCGTGGTTTGGAATATAATCGAGATAGTTACTTCTATAGCTCATCTCAAAATGGCGTCACGAATCACCCACTGAAAAGGCATAAAGAGAACATGAGTGTCAATATAAATCACTCAAAACGATTTGAAAGTTCTTGTTTAAAATGCGGCACTCCAGGACATTGGTCTTGTATTAGTCGAGCCCCGGAGCACCTTTGTAAGCTCTATAAAGAATCAATAAAGAAAAAAGGAAAAGAGTCCAACTTCACTAAACACAGTGGCCGTTTGAGTGATTTAACTCATTTTGATGCTGCAAATTTTTTGAATGATTTCTCTAAAAATCATCAATATATTGGTAGAATTGAAATATAAAATATTTTATTTTTTCATGTGCTCATATGCTAATGTTTTATTGTATAATTATGATATTCATTATATTTTTCAATATATTACATATGTATTGTCAATAATTTTTTTCATTGCATATGTTTTTTTAAAGTTCAAATATGGAAACTGCTATTAACAAAGCTAAACAAGGAACTAATCCCATGGAAGTTTGCATACCTGATAGTGGTACAACAAACACTATTTTCCGAGATAAAATATATTTCTTGGAACTAAAACCAACAAAAACAATCGTGAATACAATATCAGGTCCTGTAGACTTGATTAAATATTGTGGTAAAACACATTTTTTGTTACCTAATGGTACAAAATTTCTGAAAAATGATGCTTTGATTTACCACAGTCGGAAAGAAATTTTTTTGAGTTTTAATGACATATATTCCCATGGGTATCAATGCTCCCTACTGTATTACATTATACGCATATAAGTCCAATTAAATCACATATGATAGTTGATAATTTTTCAATATTAATCAATTGACATGATCGATTAGGACATCCTGGTTCAACAATGATGCGAAGAATTATCGAAAATACACATGGTCATATGATGAAAGACCATAAGATCTTTCAAAATAATAAGTTTCAATGCAAAACATGTTCTCTTGGAAAACTTATTATAAGACCATCACCAGCTAAAATCCAAACTGAATCACCCATATTTCTTGAACGTATTCAATGTGATATTTGTGGGCCAATTCATCCACCATGTGGATCATTCAGATATTTTATGGTATTGATCAATGTCTCCAGCAGATAGTCACATGTATGTTTATTATCAACTCAGAATGTGGCATTTGCAAGATTACTTGCTCAAATAATAAAATTTTGGAATCAATTTCCCGATCATACAATCAAGAAAATTAGACTTGATAATGCTGGTGAATTTACTTCCAAACTTTCAATTATTATTGTATATCAATGGGAATCACTGTAGAACAACATGTTGATCATGTACATACACAAAATAGATTAGTTGAATATTGATTAAACGTCTACAACTGATTGCTAGACCAATAATTATGAAAACAAAACTCCTTGTTTCTATATGAGGACATTCAATTTTACATGATGCTGCATTAATTTGCATCATACCAAGTGCATATCATAAATACTTCCCATTGAAGCTTGCCTTTGGTAAAGAACCAGACATTTCTCATCTGAGAATTCTCGAATGTATGGTCGTTCCTGTTGCATCGCTTTTCAACGAACAAAAATGAGACCTCAAAGAAATATCAGAATTTATGTTGGTTATGATAGCCCATCAATAATTCGATATCTTAAACTTCAGACAGACGACGTGTTTACAGTACGTTTTGCTGATTGTCATTTTAATGAATAAATATTCCAAATGTTAGGGGAGAAAAAAAACATATCGAAAAGAAAATTACATGGTATACATCATCATTGTTACATCTGGATCCATGAACTAAACAATGTGAAAAGGATGTACATAGAATTGTGCACTTGCAAATAATAGAAAATCAAATACCAGATACATTTGCATAAACAAAAAGGGTAACTAAATCATATATATATGATGTAAATGCCCCTGCTCGAATTGAAAGTCTAAAGAAATAAATTGAAGACACTCATGATGTCATTAAACGCTTGGAGCGTGGAAGGCCTATCTGTTTCAAGGATAAAAATCCTCGAAAAAGAAAAAGTATAGAGAAACATGATGATCACAAAATAGAGAATGATATTCCGGCAGAAATACATGATGATGAAAATGTTATGTTAAAACCACAAGCTGATAAGAATCATGAAATATCTATGAATTATATTAATACTGGAAAAATATGAAACGGAAAAGATATAAAATAAATTGACGAGATATTTTCTTATAATGTAGCATTTGACATCATAAATGACAATGAAGATCATAAACCAAATTCTTTTGGTGAATGTAAAAATCAAGAGGACTGGATAAAATAGGAAAGACACCATCCAGGTTGAATTAGATTTTCTAAATAAACTTAATGTTTTTGGACCTATATTCCTTACGCCTGAAGGTGTAAAATCTGTTAGGTACAAATGGGATTTTATTCGAAAGGGTAATGAGAAAAATGAAATAGTAAGATATAAAGCTCGACTTGTTGTACAAGGTTTTTCTCAAAGACCTGAAATTGATTATGAAGAAACATATTCTTCTGTTATGGATGCAATTATATTTCGGTATTTGATTAGTTTGGCGGTATCTGAAATTTAAAAATGCGTCTTATGGATGTTGTCACAGTTTACTTATACGGATCACTCATATATATATATATATATATATATATATATATATATATATATATATATTTGTATATATATTTGTATATATATATACATATGAAAATCTCTAAAGGATTTAAGATGTCTGAAGCACAAAGTTCAAAACCCAAATAATGCTATTCTGTGAAATTGTAAAGATCATTACATGGTTTAAAACAATCCTATCAAATGTGGTATAATCGGCTAAGTGAACACTTAATTGAAAAGGGATATGTAAACAATTCAATATTCCCTTGCGTTTCCATTAAGAAAACAACATCCATATACATAATTATTTCTGTATATGTTGATGTTTAAACATCATTTGAACGAATAAGTAAATTCAAGAAGTTGTGTTGTACTTGAAAGAGGAATTTGAAATGAAAGACCTTGGAAATACAAAGTATTGCCTGGGTTTGCAAATTGAACAAAAAGAATGTAGAATATTTGTTCATCAGTCAAATTATACAGAAAAGGTCCTTACACGTTTTAATATGGATAAATCAAATCCTTTAAATACTTCAATGATTATTAGGTCATTAAACATAGAAAAATATCCATTCCCTCCATGTGAAGATGATGAAGTTATTCTTGATGCAGAAGTACCATATCTAAGTGCTATTATTGCCCTTATGTATCTTGCAAATTGTACAAGGTTTGATATATCATTTGCTGTAAATTTATTGGCAAGATATCCCATAAAGAGACATTGGAACGGAATTAAACATATATTCCGTTATTTACAAGAAACGACAGACTTGAGACTTTTGTATTTGCACGTGGAGGCACTGCAATTTCTTGGCATTCAAAGAAACAAACACTCGTAACAAGTTCATCAAATCATACCGAGATTATTGCACTACATGAAGCAAGTCGTGAATGTGTATGGCTAAAATCAATGACCAAACATATTCAAATCTCATGCGGATTATCATTCGACAAGAAACTTGTGACACTATATGAAGATAATACTGCATGTGTTGCTCAAATAAAAGAAAGATACATAAAAAGCGACAAAACTAAACATATTCCCCCTAAGTTCTTCGCATTCACCCAAGAGCTTGAGAAAAATAAAGATATTGATATTCGTCACATTCAGTCAAGTGAAAACTCATCAGATCTCTTCACAAATGCACTTTCTATGACAATATTTAGAAAAGATATATATAATATTGAGATGCGTAATCTACGAAATTTGTGAAAAATCGTTCGTGTTAACATGAGGGGGAGTTTACGTGACTATACTATTTTTCCTTTACTATGGTTTTTATCTCAATGATTTTTTCCTAGTAAGGTTTTTAACGAGATAGTATAAAAACACGTAATGAAGACAATCATTATACCATGATTATCATCACAAGTGGGAGTGTTGAAAATAAGAGATTGAGTGTTGAAAATAAGAGTTGTAAATAGTGAAAATTAGTGTGTGATGATCTATTTATTTTTGGATTGTTTCTAAAGAAATTCTATAAATAGTTCTCTCAATTTGTGAAGAAAAACACAATTGACTAGAATTTTTTTATAAAATGTATAGTGTAATATATTTTGTGAGTTTGAAATTTTACTTTTTACCGTAAATTTTTACTTTTAACAATTTATTGTTTTTACCAATTTAATTACTTAAATTAGTAACAGTGATTCCAGAATAATCTAAATATATAATAAGTTAAATCTCAATAATATTTTTTAAAAATCGAATGCTGTAGCTAACAAAAAAAAATTGTTTATGATACCATGCTACTCATCTTACTCAATAATTCGAATTCCTAAAACGTAATTTAATAACTTTAATCATATATATAATTAAAAAAATAAACAAACTTTAAAATTGTAAAACTTTCTTCACCAACTTTAAAAGTATCTTAACAAATCTCGAAAATATTTCAAAAGTTACCAATAAAATATTAGTAAACATTTATGGGCGTTGATTGTGTAGGAGCATGTGAAACCAAATTAGCATAATTGTTTGAATGATTAAGAGAGTATTTGACAAAGCTTATAAGTTCTGGAAAAACAGTTTATATTGTTTTAGAGCTTATATGTTCTGATAATTTGTTTAGTAAAAAGAGTTGCAAACAACTTATAAGTTGTCAAAATAAGTTGTTTGCCAGCTTATAAGCTGTTTTAAAAAAAGTTGGGATACCATATATTTTTTTCAAAAAATCTTATTTTTATATTTCACTTCTCTAAAATATCTTTATATATCTTCTTAAATCCTCATTTATTAAATCTCCATTTTATTACTTTGTTTTCATCAAATTTAAAATACGATATAGTTCTATTTTTTATTAGCATATTAAAACAAAAGTGTTTATATTTTTATTGAATAAATCATTAAATATAAATTTTTAATCAATATTTTATTTTACACACATTAAAAATAATATTAAATATTTTTTTCTCAAAAAAATATAATTTTCTAAATATAGATATAAAATAGATCATTTTATAAAATATTAATATTATAAAGCTATTTTCATATATATATATATATATAAATATATATATATATAAATATATATAAATATATATATATATATATATATTATAACTACTTACATTAACTCATAGTATTACATCATTTTGGTAATTTTAATAATAAAAAGATCTTATAAGACCAAACGCATTAACATCTTTAAATTTAACTTTTTAATGGATGACCCAAATAAGAGATCCGTCCCACAAATACGATCCGTGAGACCGTCTCACACAAGTTTTTGTCAACATTTAAACAGCTTATTTTTAAAATAAAACTTCATAGCTTATAAACTCCTAACACAACTTGTAAGATGTAGAGGCTTATAATATGTTTGAAATAAGTTTAATTTAAACACCTTCTAGTTACTAATTAAATGACATGTACGACTTCAAACAAATAACATTGTTAAAAAAGACTACGACTTCATTTAATTTAATAATATATTATTTATTTAAGTCAAAAAACAGCACATAAATACAAATACATCTATCCACCTACTCAAAGATACAAGAGTATGTCTCATGTGAGACCGTCTCACGGATCTTAATCTGTGAGACGGGTCAACCCTACCCATATTCACAATAAAAAGTAATACTCTTAGCATAAAAAGTAATACTTTTTCATGGATGACCCAAATAAAAGTTCCGTCTCACAAATATGATCCGTGAGACCGTCTTATACAAGTTTTTGCCAAGATTACAAATATTTATTTTAAAATATTTTACATTAGACATGGCACAGATACCTATATATAAGTATAAAAGAACTAATGCTCTGTCCCTTGCACGTATTGTGGAGTCAAGTAAGTTTGTAATCCGTGCCTTTGATTTTGGCAAATAATTTAGGGGAAAAAGTAACATTTTGAAATATATATTAAAATAGACGAACATATATACGCATATATTTTATTATATAAGATTATCATTTTAATTAAATTAATAGGATTTTATGTGGTGATGGAAAATAGGGGTGAGAGTGTCTGGATGGGTTAATTCGGATACCGGTCTGACCGGAATCTTAGGAGACAAGAAAATTCGGGTAATTTTCTGTTCAAGTTCGAGTTATACTCAAACCAGATAAAAAATATAAGGTTGGGTAGTCGTGGTATGCTGAAAATTAGAACATAATTCAATCTCCTACAGTAAGAGTAGTTCATGTTTGGTATCTTGAAAGAGAATTGGTAAAGAAACAAAGTTTTGGACCACCGGAGAAGTGATATTGGTGAGATAATTTGGGCTCACGGAGCGGCCCAAATAATAATACACCTTTGGGTTCTCTATATATATATATACTAGCAAATCATGCGCGATAATTCGTATCTTTTTTTAACTAATTAATTATATTTTAAATATTAAATTAATTAATTATACTTATTTAATTATTCAGTTCTTTTTTGAATTTATATTTTTATAACAATTTTTTATGGAATGAAAGAAGAGTATATATTCCCATTTGATAAAATAGTCAACGTAATTGCTCTAAGAGGTTAAATAATTTTATGTAGAATATTAAATATATAAAATATGCTTTTAAAATAATATAATTTGAACAAAAATAATATATATATTTATATATATATGAGCAAATAAAATAAGAAAATTTAAAAAAAATTATATGAAATAAGAGCATTTCAATATAAATGTATAGAAACACAAATATATATATATATATATATATATATATATATATATATATATATATATATAGATTGTAAAATAAATACTGAATAAAGATATTGATTTAAATTTAATCTTAGATATGTGTTAAGAAATAAGCTTGACATGTATTAAGAAACAGACTTAGGTATCTGTCACGTCACCAATTTAGGACAACACTTGGCTATGTGTCGTGAATCACCTCATCTCGATTTATATAAGTGGATACATGAACATGGACTGATGATATGCAGTCGACTGGAATATGAAACCCAGGCTGGGTCCAATGTGTGCAGTACATTAATGCTCAGTAGATTCAGTTGGTAGCTCACACACATGATAATATCTTTGACCTAAAATGTCCTGGGTCACCGTAGCATGTTGCTTCTTAGAATCAGTTGGTGCCTCCCGATACCCGATTGATAAGCACGAATTTTATAGCGTATTAAAGACTTTATTTTGTCGTATTCGTGCTTATCTGGCGTTTTTATTCCGACTTTTGCGCTTAATTCGTGTTATTATTGCTATTTGCAGGTTTAACCAAAAGATGATAAAAGCCAAAGAAAAGAAAGAAAAGTAAAGCTTCGCAATGCCATGTCAGAAATACCCGAAAAAATAGGAAAATAGCACAAGGAGAGCACCCGGACCTATACACGGATCCCGTGTAAGAGTCCGTGTCCTAAAGTCCCAAGGAAGGAAATTCACGAGCCCACACGGACCCCAAGACAGACCTCTACACGGGGTCCGTGTCCAGCAACATCCGAGAATGAAAAATTAGCGTACGAAGACGGACCCCAAGACGGACCCCTACACGGGGTCCGTGTCCAGCATCTCCCGGAAAGAATTTTTATTCGAACATACACGGACCCTACACCTGAGGCTTACATGGGGTCCGTGTACGTGATATCATATCCAAAATTTTGCGCAGATTCGATGGAGATTTGAAGGAATAAAAAGAGAAAAATAAAAGATTGTTAGAGGACTTCTGGATCGGGGATTTTTTTTTCAGCTGAATTTTGAGACGAGAAGAAAGGCGAGAACTTGGAGACTTTTGAAGGCGACAACGGCTTGGGAGAAACGAGAGAAAAACAGCGCACTTCACACGCAAGATCCGCGCACCATCACTGAGATTTTCTCCTCTCTTGTTTTCTTATTTTCATTCATGAATTCGAATATTAGATTTTCTTCTAGTTTTGAATTTATGGAGTAGTTTTTTTTGTGATCGGGACCACGATAGAGACAAACTTTTGATCTTGTTTATTTACTGGATTATTTGATTTACGAATTAATTTATGTTATTGATTAATGTTTGTGTAATTTTTGTGCTTTTAATTTGGCCAATTATTTGCATGTTTGTTGTTTGATATTGACTCGAAAGAGAATAGATTGAATTTAGCTTCAAAAATATTCATCAACACACGGTTAAATCGACTAGAAATAGTATTCGGTTTCAATTTGCGATCTTAGGCGACAGCTGTGATTCCATCGGTGAATAATGCTTTCTTGGTTTGATTAAATTCAATTGGAAATAATTGGATTGTTAAATGAAAATATGATTATAAATTCTAGAAATAAATTTATAGTTAATTCAGGGAATCTCATCGTGACATCGAATAATCCGTGGTTAATTAATTCCAATACGTGACAATAATCAAAGTTTGGACCGTTATACGTTCCCGGTCATTTTATTTAAATTTGAAAATCCCTAAGTTACTAGCTGTTTTGCAAATTTGATCTTGATCTTTAATTTAGCATAATTTAATTTAATTATTTTAAATTGTCATCAAATCACTTGTTATTATTTGCCTAGATTAAATTAAATAATTAAAATCTTAGTACTTAAACAATAGTCTCTGTGAAAACGATACTTGGACTTGTCGTCCATTTACTATAACTTAATCTAGTCCGCCTGCTAGAATTTTTCCCAACCGAAATCGTCGGTCAAGTTTTTGACGCCGTTGCCGGGGACTATTTGTTTAATATTAGGATAAATTATTTATTTGAGACTAGGCATTTATTCTTAATTCTTATTTTTATTTTTTAAAGCATTTTTATTAATTTTTTTATTCATATTTTTGCTTTCTTTGGCTTGAATTGTGCACTTGAATTTTGATTGCAGGAGTCTAGCTCGTGTTATATGAGCCGTGCTCAAGGCGTCGAAAATCTAGTGCCACTTGATCTAGAGATTGAAAGCACTCTCCGCCGCATCCATAGAGCTCGAAAGAAAAACAACTTGGCTCTTGAATTCGAATATGAAGAGGAATCTGAAATAGAACTTAAACAAGAATTAAGGACATGGCCGGAGAAGAGGATGAGCGTACTTTAATGGAACTTCATAGACCAGCGTTTGGAGGTTATAGCTCTAGTATCGCCCGCCATACAATTCAAGCAAACACATTCGAACTGAAGCCAGCCATCATCCAAATGATTCAACTCCAAGTCAAATTTGGAGGATCACCTTCTGAAGATCCCAATGCGCATCTGGAGAACTTTCTGTCAATCTGTGATAGAATCAAGTGCAATGGGGTGAGTACTGATGCCATTCGACTCAGATTATTTATATTTTCCATAAAAGGAGAGGCTATGTAGTGGCTTCGAGACCTTCCAGCTGGTTCTATCACTGCATGGGATGGATTAGTCGAGGTCTTCATGCATAGGTATTTCCCCCCAACTAAGATTACACAATTGCTAAATGAAATCACATCGTTTAGGCAGAGAGAAGGAGAATCTTTGAATTCAACGTGGGCAAGGTTTAAGAAGATGTTGAGAATGTGCCCAAGACATGGTATTTCGATAGGCCAGAAGGTTGAGACGTTCTACTATGGGGTGGATCCACCTGTGAGATCTATTCTTGATGCAGCGGCCAACGGTAGCTTATACAGAAAAACTCCAACCGCAGCGCTTGAAATCATATCTAATATGGCAGAAAGCAATGTGGGCTGGCAAGACAATCGAAGGGAGAAGAAAGTAGGATTCCTTGAGATGGATGCTTTGACAGCGATCACAGCAAAGCTTGATGGATTGACACATCAGATGCCACAGTTACAAACGAATAGATCAACACCAGTCAAGTTAGTGAATCAAATTCAAGGGAGTTTTTGAAAGGGGATTGGTTACGGTGACCGGATCGGTTAAGGTGTTAGCTCTTCAATGGTAGAAACTATCTTCAAGCTTCTTTTGAGCACTCCTTGCTTAACTATTAAGCCCACCACCAACTAGGTAGATCCCCTCATATTTTGCGCTAGAAAAATATGAGGATTTTTCAAAGAGAAGTATTTTTCATTCCTCAACACTTGAAGAAGAAAATGAGAGAAAAAATTGGAGAGAATTGTTGAGGGAATTTCGGCCATGCTTGAGAGAATGGGGAGGAGGGAAGACTTGTCTTGGTCTTGCAAAAAAGTAGAGACAAAAGTAGCATGCCAGGCCTTGATATTTGAAAAAATTGTCTCCAACCCCCTCACCTCCCATGCATGCATATATTATATGGTTTTTAACAAATTAAAAACCAAAGACTAAATTTAATTATTTCAAACATATTTGAGACTAATTAAACATTACTTGAATTTGCTCAAGTCCACTAGTTAAATAATTTATTTAAATTGAGCTCTACAAGACTCAATATAATTTAATTAATTCAACACTTGAATTAATTTAAATATTTGGACTCTACTAGGTCTACTATTGTTTAATTAATTCAACACTTGAATCAATTTAATTTAGTCCATAATAATGTTTATGAAAATCACAATTTTCAAATACATTATTCATTGGCCAACTTTTAATTTAGGAACACATTCATAAATTAAATTTACATTTCTCTCATAGAAGTCATACTTCTATTTTTCTTTACGCTTATAAACTCATTTATAAGCCGTTCAACACATTTAACTAATTTCTCCTTTATAGAAGTCATACTTCTAATTTTCCTTACGCTTATAAACTCCTTTATAAGCCGTTCAACACATTGAACTATTTTTACTTCTCAACGGGATCTAGAAAGCTAGTACTTGTGTGGCCCTCAATGGTTCATTGATACAACTAGCCGTGGGTTCACATCTCTATGTGATTCGGACTAAACATGTCATTATATGAGCATACCCCAATTGCTCCATTCTTACTTATCAACACCTTGATAACAAGAACGTCAGAACTCAAGTCTGATAGTACCCAACCAATCATGTTAAACGCCTAGCAGCATCGCTTACATGATTCCCTAGGTATCAAATGATAGTGCCTGCAAGAACCATTCAATTATGGTTAGCGTACAGTACGGTCCCTTCAACTCCTATATCCCGACCGATTCGACAACCATTGGTTTATCGAGAGTTGTCAATGAATCGATACTATGTGTCATGTCGTAGTTGCATCGATGGTGTAATCTATGAAACCCCTTTCATAATTACCACCATACTCTGATCAGAGATTTCAACCTACATACACATGAGAACACATAGGATATCCATACACGAAGGTAAGCGGTGAATTCCCGACTACAATGCATCGACTCCTATATGTTTCGACAAAACACCCAACCTTGCCACCTGATGACCCCTTGAGAGTCGGTAAACAAGTCAAAGTGTAATGCTAGCACATAGAGTCTCAATGTTGTCCCGGATCATAAGGACTAATGGTGTACAACCATAAACTAGGACGTTTCCACTCGATAAATGAGAACCACTTGGAAAGTCCTTTATAGAGGGTTGTTCAGTGCACTCTACCAGGAGCACCTATCTGCATGCTCGGACATCATAATGTCCCCTACCAATGAAACATGGTACTCACATCGCATATACTAGTCTCGAACTCGAGCGACCTATATCCTTCTTAGCGGCGGCTGAATCGACTAGGAACTGTTTAGAATATACAGTATTCCAAATATGAGTTTCATGATACTCATCATATGAGCATCTCATATTCTTTCTACTATTTGTATATTCAAGGGCTTTATCTATGCAACTAGCATGGGTATACAGATAAAGATTTGCCAAAACAATTTCAAATATTATTAAAATAAAGATTGCTTATACATAGAGTTTCATTGTGAACATTCGGCCAACACTTGGCTCGACGGGCACCTACTCTAACCATCTCCCACTTGCACTAGAGCCAACTACCCATATGCTTCAAACCCATTGATTCGCGATGCATCTCGAATAATGATCCAGGTAAAGGCTTAGCTAGTGGATCAACAACATTATCTGCGGAGCCGACTATGCCAAAAGACACTTCTTCCTCTTTCCACAATCTCTCCGAGGATGTGGTACTTTCTCAATACATGTTTAGACTTCTGATGAGACCTTGGCTCCTTTGCTTGAGCTAAAGCTCCCGTGTTGTCACACAACACCGGGAGAGGAGCAAATCCATTAGGAATGACGTCCAACTCTTAGACAAAATTCCTTATCCAAACAGCCTCCCTTGCTGCATCTAATGCAGCAATGTATTCGGTCTCTGTGCTGGAATCCGCAGTATTGTCTTGCTTGGAAATCTTCCAAGAGACAGCAGCACCATTGAGTATGAATACAAACCCAGAGGTTGACTTCGAGTCATCGATATCGTCTTGGAAGCTAGAGTCGGTATAGCCTTCCAATTTCAGTTCTCCACCTCATAGACCAAGAACAATTTATTGGTCCTTCTCAACTACTTGAGGATGTATTTCACAGCTTTCCAATGTGGAAGACCAGGGTTCGATTGATATCTACTCACTACACTTGGTGCGAAAGCCACGTCAGGACGTGTAGATATCATCTCATACATGATGCTACCAATTGCAGATGCATTAGGAATGCTTGTCATTGCCGCTATCTCTGCATTAGTCTTGGGAGACAGACTTGGATAGGGACACTCTATGACACATTGGTAGATGTCCTCTCTTGGACTCATCCATCGAGAACCGCTTCACGATGATATCAATGCATGTGGACTGAGTGAGACCAAGCAATCTTTTTGATCTATCTCTATAGATCTGTATTCCCAATACAAAAGATGCTTCACCCAAGTCCTGTATCGAGAACTCACTTGCTAGCCATATTTTAGTTGATTGCAACATTCCTACATCATTCCCAATGATTAGAATGTCATCAACATAAAACACCAGGAATGTCACAACACTCCCACTGACCTTCTTATACACACATGGTACCTCACGATTCTTATCAAAACCAAACTCTTTGATTGTACTGTCGAATTTGAGGTTCCAACTCCTAGATGCCTGTTTTAGACCATAAATAGATCTTTGAAGTTTGCATACCATATGCTCACTTCCGATAGATGTAAACCCTCCAGGTTTGAGACATGTAAATCTCTTCCTTAATATCCTCATTAAGAAAGGCTGTCTTGACATACATCTGCCATATCTCATAGTCATACCATGCAGCTATGGCTAGCAATATCCTTATAGACTTGAACATTGCAACTGGTGAAAAGGTTCCTCAAAGTCAACTCCTTGTCTTTGAGTATATCATTTTGCCACCAATCGCGCCTTGAAGGTCAATACCTTCCCATCCGCCCCAAGTTTCCTCTTGTAAATCCATTTACACCCTATGGGAAAAATTCCCTCAGGTGGATCCACGAGATTCCACACTTGGTTCGAATGCATGGAATTCATCTCAGATTCCATTGATTCAAGTCACTTGGATGAATCGGCATCAGATAACGCTTCCTTGAAGGTCCTTGGATCACATTCAAGGTTAGGCTCATCATGGCCCTCTTCAAGAAGCAAACCATACCTCATAGGTGGTCTCGAGACTCTCTCGGATCTTCTAGGAGCTTGTATCTCCTCTCTTGACTCTTCAGGTGTGGGTTCTATAATTGTGGGTGTCTCTCGAACCTCTTCGAGTTCTATCATCTCCCCTTTTCTATCCAATAGAAATTCCCTTTCCAAAAAGGTCGCATTCCTAGAAACAAACACCTTTGTTTCTTGGGGATGATAGAAGTAGTATCCAACTGAATTCCTTGGATATCCCACAAAGTAACATAAAATGGATCGACAATCCAATTTATCTCACACTACCTGCTTCACATAAGCAGGCTCCCCATATTCTAAGATAAGAATATTTGGGAGGCTTACCCATCCATATCTCATATGGTGTCTGCCTTTGAATGGACATTTAGTGGAATATCTTTCAATTTTAAGTTGTAGAGATCGTTTTCAAGTTCTCCAGTACCAATTAAACATTTATTCTTGTAAATGTTTCAAACACCTTTGCTAAATAAACAAGAATATCCATCTTTATCAACATAGAAATAGAAACAATGTTTTTCACCAAATCTGGTACAAACAAAATATCTCTTAAAATTAACTTAAAATAATTGTTCATAAGCAAGTAAACATCTCCTATGGCCTTGGCAGCAACTCTTGCTCCATTTCCCATCCACAAGAAGGTCTCACCTTCCTTAAGCTTCCTACTTCTTCCCATCACCTGTAACTCATTACAGAGATATAAGCCACAACCGGTATCCAATACTCAAGAAGTAGAGTTAATTGAAATGTTTACTTCAATTTAGAACATACCGTTTCCAGAACAATTCTAGGCAAGATATTCCTTGCAATTTCTCCTCCAATGTCCAGGCTTCTTGCAGTGATGACAAACATCACTAGTCTTGTCAGCCTTAACTGGTGTGGCTGCCACAACGGGATTCGGAGATTGCCTCAACAAGGGCACGTTCTTCTTGGGACGTTGGAAAGAACGCTTCTTTCTCTTCCCATGTGGATCTATCTTCGTACCAGATGAAGAACCCACATAAAGAACCAACTTCTCTTTCTTGATGGTTGATTCAAACGTAACAAGCATATTCACCAACTCCTCAAGGGTCGGCTCCATCTTGTTCATGTTGAAGTTCACCACAAAAGGATTAGATGAGCTAGGCAATGATAACAGCAACACGTCGGTGGTCAACTCTGAAGGCAAGATCAGATCCATGCCAACGAGCTTGTCCACGAGCCCAATCAACTTCAGGCCAAGCTCATGGACCGAGGCCCCATCTCGCATGCGCAAAGTGATCAGCTCCTTGACGGTAGTATGCCTAAGAGGCCGTATGTAACGAACCGTACTTTTCATACTTAAAATTTGCGGAAAAATTAAAAATTTTCTTGAATATAAACATCCATAGGGTCGTCACTCATCATTCATCAAAATAGTATTTGAAATCAATGTCGCCACTAAAATTTGCTAAAAGAAAAGCTGCCTCATAATATCTAACATTCAAATCAAAAAATCAGAGTGTAAATGTTTCCATGCTTAAAATCTTAAAAGAACGTAGGCGGTCCTCGGGTCTAGCCTCCCACTCAGTCCAAGCCTGCCCCTTGGTCGCCACCTCCCGTCTCCTCATCAACATAGTCACCTGCATCGATCAAGTCTAGTGAGTCTAAAGACTCAACACGTATAAACTGAGATAACGAGTACTACATAATAAAATCGCATGCAACTTTAAAATACTATGACGTACATAACTTGAAACTTGAGCTTGCATAATAACTTGAACTTGCATACATATATAGACGTGCCATAACGTGAAACTTTCATAATCATAACTGCATACTTGAGCATACTAAAACATACATGACTTCATCATTTTTCGTTGAGGATGTTTCAAAGCAAGTGACCCATACATAATAAACGCCTGATCAGACACACCACAGTACTGGGCTGACAGGGACGTATCCACTGCCGCATACATGAGATCCCCGTTCATAATTTAACGGGCTGGTTGGTCCCCGTTCATAATTTAACGCTTTCCAACCACGATCTAACCCGTTCATAATTTAACGGGCTGGTTGGTCCCCGTTCATAATTTAACGCTTTCCAACCACGATCTAACCCGTTCATAATTTAACGGGGCGGAGAGGTCCTCGGTCACGTTCACCGACTTCCAAACCCATTCATAATTTGGTCACAAGACATTTAGCATACCTCAAAAACTTAAAATATTTTCATTGCACGTCATACATACTTACTTGGCGTTGAGGGATTCGTTGGACTTCGATCGGAGCCGTTGCTGCACATACTAACATGAATTTGCATACTTCACTTGCATAACTTAACGTAGAAATCGTACTTACTCTCAAGTTCAATCATTACTTAGGACATTCTAAAATTTCCCATGACACGACCTTGATAATCCTTGCACTAAATCATGACATCAATCCTCAAAGCATACTATAACATTTTTCCAAAAATAGAAGGACACGGACCCCGTGCCTACATCCGTGTAGGGGTCCGTGTAGACTCGGGTTAAAAGGGTTCTGAAAGAAGGGTGGACACAGACCCCGTGCCAGGGTCCGGGTGGAGGTCCGCGTAGACTCTGGAAAAAGGCTCCGAAAAGAATCAAAGGCACGGACCCCGCGTCAGGGTCCGGGTGGAGGTCCGTGTAGCCTCTGTAATGGCGCACCAAGAGAAAAACAAAGACACGGACCCCGTGCCAGGGTCCGTGCTTGGGTCCGTGTACCTGCGGGACAAACGAAGCTACGAAAATTCTGTACATGCTTTGCTCAACTTTCTAGACTCGGTTGCACGGACTATGAAACGACACCCCGAGACGCATCCTATCATGCCCTAACATCAAACCATAAATGTACAACCACCCAAGGCTACGATGTTCCCCTACGACACATCCAATTCAAACATAGCAATTGACACCAATTCGTTACCTACGACTTCTAGTGCGTGTGAGTGCCTATCGACACATGGCGACGCATCAATTGACGTCCTATCATCATAATAATCATACCTAGACGCAGCAACGATCACCCGTCGATCTCCAACGAAGCCTGCAACAAAAACTACAAGAACACAATTTTTGTAAAAGTCGCAGTTTGAGCAGTCCCACGAAAAACATCATAACTCACTCAATTTTCATCCAAAAATCTCGAATTTTATATCAAATCGAAGGTATCGAAAAGTTATACAATTTTCTAGTTGAAAGTTTTCTCAAAATCCCGACAGAAAAATCGCAGTTTTTATTAGAACAGTAAGTTGCGAGATTTCAGATCTAAAAAATATTTCAAACGCATTCAAACTATTTTCCGCTCAAACGACGAACATCACACATGGATTTTCACGCATAAAATAACACGACGCATACTATGACAAGATCGATGCAGAAAGAACAGATTATACGTGCCTTTTGATGATAAACGTTACCGAACCGGCGATATCGAAGCGGACATGAGAGCGAGGTTGATCCAGGTCGAACGTGGCACCGTTTTCTTGCAATAAAATTCACGAAAACCTTGCTGGAATTTGAAGAGGGGGTGGGTGGCTGCTATGCTAATGAAG
The DNA here is from genome assembly GCF_022965805.1 of Primulina eburnea. NCBI lineage: Eukaryota > Viridiplantae > Streptophyta > Magnoliopsida > Lamiales > Gesneriaceae > Primulina > Primulina eburnea. The sequence continues at coordinate 57,623 of NW_027330643.1, forward strand.
AACCCTAGTTTTCTCTTTTAAAATAATAAAACTAGAATTGGTAGAGTGTGTGTGTTCAAGCGTGACAGGTGTGTGTAAAAGTGTGTAATGTGTGCATGAGTTTTGTGCTTAATTAGGGAATTTATTTTGCTTAATTAAAATAAATAACATGCTAATCAAATACTAATTAAAAAGGTTGACACAAATAATAAATTAGTTAAAATATTAACTATACTCATCTTAAAATAAAATCCCCTAATAAAATAAGTTAAACTTTTAAAAGTTTTAAAGTCTTAAAATTACTAAATAAATAAATTAGGCTTAAAAATGCTAAAACTCAATAAATTATTTAAAATGTCCCCAAACTCAACTTAAAATAAAATATCATCTTTAAAATTGCCAAGAGTCGTCACCGGGTCTTTTCCTCAATCCCGCCTCGGATAAACGCCTGAAACATGAAACTCGAAAAGTATTTTAGCGTGCATCACATGAGCATGAATATATTTAAAATAATGCATTTAAATAAATTATGCATGGCTAAACTCATTTTAAATTAAAATAAATGATTTAACGAATTAAATAAATGCATAGGTTGTACGTGTACGAAATTGGGTTCTACAGTTCCTCCCCCACTTATATAAATTTCGTCCTCGAAATTAAGTCTTACCGAACGATTCCGGGTAGCGAAGTCTCATATCTGCCTCTGACTCCCAAGTGGCCTCTTCCTCTGATTGATTCAGCCACTGAACTTTGACTAGCTTAGTCACTTTGTTCTGGAGTCTGCGCTCCTGTCTGTCGAGGATTTGAGTCGGTCTTTCCTCATAAGACAAATCTGGAGCAAGCTGCAAAGGCTCATAACTCAGAATGTGCGAAGGATTAGCCAAATATTTCCTTAGCATCGAGACATGGAACACATTGTGCACCCCGGCCAGATTCGACGGAAGGGCTACACGATAAGCTAGTGTCCCAACTCTGTCCAAAACCTCAAACGGTCCAATAAATCTCGGACTCAACTTGCCTCTTTTCCCAAATCTCATCACACCCTTCATGGGTGCTATCCTGACGAAAACGTGATCACCACTGAAAATTCGAGATCTCTCTTCCTCTTATCAGCATAACTCTTCTGACGGCTTTGGGCAGCCTTCATTCTGTCACGAATCTTGACCACCACGTCGGCAGTCTGCTGAACTATTTCTGGCCCAAGCTCTGCTCTCTCACCAACCTCATCCCAATGAACTGGTGATCTGCACTTCCTCCCATACAACGCCTCATAGGGAGCCATTCCAATAGATGATTGGAAGCTATTGTTGTATGTGAACTCCATTAGAGGTAGTCTAGACTCCCAAGCTCCTTGGAAATCAATCATGCAGGCTCTCAGCAAATCTTCTAAAATCTGAATCACTCGCTCAGACTGGCCATCTGTCTGCGGGTGAAAAGCTGTACTGAAAAGCAACTTCGTTCCCATGGCTGCATGCAAACTCTTCCAGAAGGACGATGTGAATCTCGGGTCCCTGTCGGACACAATTGAAACTGGGAATCCATGTAGACGGACTATCTCCCTGATATATAGCTCCGCGTACTGCGTCATGGAGAAAGTCGTCTTCACTGGTAGAAAATGCGCTGACTTAGTGAGTCGGTATACTATAACCCAAATAGAATTCGATCCTCTGACTGACCTCGACAACCCGACCACAAAATCCATAGTAATGTTCTCCCACTTCCACTCGGGAATGGGGAGTGGCTTAATCAATCCTGCTGGCCTCTGATGCTCTGCCTTCACTTGCTGACAAGTGAGGCATTCTGACACAAATCGGCGGATGTCTCTCTTCATCCCTGGCCACCAATACAATAATTGTAGGTCTATGTACATCTTGGTGCCTCCTGGGTGAATAGAATACGGAGATGCGTGTGCCTCTGTCAATATATCCTGTCAGATCGATCCAACACTAGGCACCCACATTCTACCTCTGTATCTCACAATGCCGTCTGTCACTGTGTAAAGAACATTGCCCTTGGCTTCATCTTTCAGTCTCCATTTCTGTAGCTGTTCATCTGAAGACTGTCCTGTTCGAATGCGGTGTAGCAAATCAGATTTGACTATCAGATTAGACAGTCTAGGGGCCTTGCCATCACGATAAATCTCTAGACCAAACTTCTGAATCTCCGACTGTAGCGGTCTCTGAGCTGACAACTGAGCTACCACTGCCACTTTTCTGCTCAAAGAGTCTGCGACAACATTAGCCTTTCTCGGATAGTAGCTAATTTCACAGTCGTAATCTTTCACAAGTTCCAACCACCGTTTCTGTCTCATATTCAGCTCCTTCTGCGTGAAGAAATATTTGAGACTCTTGTGGTCGGTGAAGATCTGACATTTCGCGCCGTATAGGTAGTGTCTCCAAATTTTCAGGGCGAAGACAACGACGGCTAACTCTAGGTCGTGAGTCGGATAGTTCTTCTCGTGAACTTTCATTTGCCTGGAAGCATAGCCTATGACCCGACCCCGCTGCATCAATACTGCGCCTAACCCGAGCTTAGATGCATCGGTATATAACACAAAGTCTCCTTGCCCTGATGGCATGGCTAGTACCGGCGCAGAAATAAGAGCTTGCTTCAACGTGTCGAAGCTCTTCTGACATTCATCACTCCACACAAATTTAGCATTCTTCTTGGTGAGTGAAGTGAGTGGCACTGCTATGGATGAAAATCCCCGTATGAACTTACGGTAGTAACCGGCTAAACCCAAAAAGCTGCGGATTTCTGATGCATTCTTTGGCTCAACCCAATCCTTAACTGCCGCTACTTTGGCTGGATCCACCTCAATGCCGCTACTAGAAATTATATGACCCAAAAATGCTACCTTCTCCAACCAAAATTCACACTTACTAAACTTCGCGAACAAATTGCGGCTCTGCAAGGTCTGTAAAACTGTCCTCAAGTGCTGGCTGTGCTCCTCATGGCTCTTCGAGTATATAAGAATATCGTCAATGAATACTATGACGAATTGATCGAGAAATGGCTGAAATATTCGGTTCATGAGATCCATGAAAATTGCTGGAGCATTAGTCAGTCCAAACGGCATCACCAAAAACTCGTAATGTCCGTATCTAGTCCTGAAGGCTGTTTTGTGGACATCTGCATCCTTCACTTTCAGTTGATGGTACCCTGATCGAAGATCTATCTTAGAGAACACGGTGGCTCCCTGCAACTGATCAAACAAGTCTTCGATTCTAGGCAACGGGTATTTATTCTTGATCGTTACCTTGTTCAACTCACGGTAATCGATACACAGTCTCATGCTTCCGTCTTTCTTTTTCACAAAAAGTACTGGTGCGCCCCACGGTGAGAAACTCGGGCGGATAAACTCTTTGTCTAAAAGCTCCTGAATCTGCTGCTTGAGCTCTAACATTTCAGCTGGAGCTAATCGGTACGGTGCCTTAGAGATTGGCGCTGTGCCTGGCACGAGATCGATTGCAAACTCCACCTCTCTCTCTGGTGGAAGGCCTGTGACGTCATCAGGAAAGACGTCTGGGAAGTCTCTGACTACTGACACCTCTGGTAAAGATGGAGTGGGCACGTCAGGCGCTGAAATAATACTAGCCAAAAAGGCCTGGCACCCTTTGGAAATCAACCTCCTCGCCTGCATGCACGAAATCATGCGAGGAAAGCTTCTCCATCTGGCTGGTTCAAATGCACGAAATCATGCGAGGAAAGCTTCTCCATCTGGCTGGTTCAAAAAGAAACTGTTTCATGCCCGGCGGTCTAACCAAGACTGACCTCTTCTGAAAATCGATAAGAACTCTGTTCTTAGTCAGCCAGTCCATTCCCAATATGATGTCAAATTCAGGCATCAGCAATAGGATTAAATCTGCATATACTAGGTGGCCATGCAGTTCTAGATCAATGTCTCTGATCACACTGGTAGACAACAGCTCTTCCCCTGACGGGACTGTCACCGAAAAGTTCACGTCTAGGTCAATGGACTTGAGGTCCAAATGATTAGCAAACGTCTCTGATATGAAGGAGTGAGTGGCTCCTGAGTCTAACAGTGCAGTTGTGGATAATCTCTTAATAAAAATGTTTCCTGAGATGCGTTAGTACAACACAACTTATTTTCCCAAAATTACTAACATAAACCTTAAGCACAATAGAACACAATAACCCTAGGCACACAAAATATTACTAGCACGCTAATAATCCCAAGTAAAAATATTCCATATGCAAGGCAAAATAATACTGGGCTTAGGTAGAAAAGTTTACCAGTCAGTAAGGTGGTGTCTGGGTCCGCCTCCTGAGCATGCATGGCGAATACCCTTCCCTGGGTTGGCTGCTTCCACTGTGGGCACTCTTTCAGCATGTGATCTGTAGCCCCACATTTAAAACATTTCCCGGATCCCCATAGGCACTGTCCGGGATGCTGGCGATTGCACTTCTGGCACACTGGGAAGTTACCGGGCTTCTGAGACGCCCCTTGCTGCTGAATTAGACCCTTGCCCTTTGGCGGTCCTGGATATGGCTTTTTCCCAGGCGGCCCCTGAAACGGCCTCTTAAACTGGGGTCTCTGCTGTTGTTGCTTCTGGTGTTGCGGTGGTGCCTGATAGGGCCTCTTGCCCTGCCTGTCCGTCTCAATATCTCGCTGGTCTTGCTCTGCCGCCAGAGCTCTAGAGACGGCAACTGCATAAGAAGTAGGACCAGCTACTCGGACGTCGCGGCGCAAGATCGGCCGCAAACCATTCAGGAAATGTCTCCATTTTGCCTGTACATCATTCGCAATAAGGGGCACGAAGTGACACCCCCTCTCAAATTTCCTCACAAACTCGGCCACGCTACTGTCTCCCTGTCGCAGCGTCATAAACTCGTTGGTGAGTCTGGTTCGTACTTCCTCATTGAAGTACTTGGAGTAAAAGACTTCCTTGAAACCATTCCATGGCAGTACTTGCAGATTGACTGCCACGGATGCGCTCTCCCACCATAACCTGGCGTCCCCTGTCAGAAGGAACGTGGCACATCTGACCCTATCTGTGTCGGTCAGTTCCATAAAGTCAAAGATTACCTCTATGGACTTAATCCATCCCTCTGCTACCATCGGGTCAGTGGTACCCGAAAACTCCTTAGGACTCATCCTCCTAAACCTTTCATATACTGCCTCTGGTTGGGGCCTCGCCCCTGCACCCAATGCTGCTGCCTGGTTCCCCGTAAACTGTGCGAAGAACTGCGTCATCCCAGCAAGCATCTGTGTCTGCATATCTGGTGGTGGAGGTGGTGGAGGATTGGCCCTCTCCTCATCTCGATGTTCCCTGTCCTCAACTCGATGCTCTCTGTTCTCATCCCTTGTTTCCCGGTCAACCAAACGTCTAGGAGGCATACTGTTCCAATAATTCACCCAACACGTAAACCCAATATGCATGAACATATATCAATATTTTATGATGCACGTAAATCAAACTTAGAACATGCACATACTGAAATCATAACTTGATGCTTACTACATAACATAATGCAAAACTTTAAACTTACAGACTTGAGGTGTGACTTCGTGAGCTTCTTGCGACTGGCAGTAGGCATGACCCTTTACAAGAACACCGCTCTGATACCAACTGTAACGAACCGTACTTTTCATACTTAAAATTTGCGGAAAAATTAAAAATTTTCTTGAATATAAACATCCATAGGGTCGTCACTCATCATTCATCAAAATAGTATTTGAAATCAATGTCGCCACTAAAATTTGCTAAAAGAAAATCTGCCTCATAATATCTAACATTCAAATCAAAAAATCAGAGTGTAAATGTTTTCATGCTTAAAATCTTAAAAGAACGTAGGCGGTCCTCGGGTCTAGCCTCCCACTCAGTCCAAGCCTGCCCCTTGGTCGCCACCTCCCGTCTCCTCATCAACATAGTCACCTGCATCGATCAAGTCTAGTGAGTCTAAAGACTCAACACGTATAAACTGGGATAACGAGTACTACATAATAAAATCGCATGCAACTTTAAAATACTATGACGTACATAACTTGAAACTTGAGCTTGCATAATAACTTGAACTTTCATACATATATAGACGTGCCATAACGTGAAACTTTCATAATCATAACTGCATACTTGAGCATTCTAAAACATACATGACTTCATTATTTTTCGTTGAGGATGTTTCAAAGCAAGTGACCCATACATAATAAACGCCTGATCAGACACACCACAGTACTGGACTGACAGGGACGTATCCACTGCCGCATACATGAGATCCCCGTTCATAATTTAACGGGCTGGTTGGTCCCCGTTCATAATTTAACGCTTTCCAACCACGATCTAACTTGTTCATAATTTAACGGGCTGGTTGGTCCCCGTTCATAATTTAACGCTTTCCAACCACGATCTAACCCGTTCAAAATTTAACGGGGCGGAGAGGTCCTCGGCCACGTTCACCGACTTCCAAACCCATTCATAATTTGGTCACAAGACATTTAGCATACCTCAAAAACTTAAAATATTTTCATTGCACGTCATACATACTTACTTGGCGTTGAGGGATTCGTTGGACTTTGATCGGGGCCGTTGCTGCACATACTAACATGAATTTGCATACTTCACTTGCATAACTTAACGTAGAAATCGTACTTACTCTCAAGTTCAATCATTACTTAGGACATTCTAAAATTTCCCATGACACGACCTTGATAATCCTTGCACTAAATCATGACATCAAACCTCAAAGCATACTATAACATTTTTCCCAAAATACAAGGACATGGACCCCGTGCCTACATCCGTGTAGGGGTCTGTGTAGACTCGGGTTAAAAGGGTTCAGAAAGAAGGGTGGACACGGACCCCGTGCCAGGGTCCGGGTGGAGGTCCGTGTAGACTCTGGAAAAAGGCTCCGAAAAGAATTAAAGGCACGGACCCCGTGTCAGGGTCCGGGTGGAGGTCCGTGTAGCCTCTGTAATAGCGCACCAAGAGAAAAACAAAGACACGGACCCCATGCCAGGGTCCGTGTACCTGCGGGACAAACGAAGATACGAAAATTATGTACATGCTTTGCTCAACTTTCTAGACTCGGTTGCACGAACTATGAAACGACACCCCGAGACCCATCCTATCATGCCCTAACATCAAACCATTAAGGTACAACCACCCAAGGCAACGATGTTCCCCTACGACACATCCAATTCAAACATAGCAATTGACACCAATTCGTTACCTACGACTTCTAGTGCGTGTGAGTGCCTATCGACACATGGCGACGCATCAATTGACATCCTATCATCATAATAATCATACCTAGACGCAGCAACGATCACCCGTCGATCTCCAACGAAGCCTGCAACAAAAACTACAAGAACACAATTTTTGTAAAAGTCGCAGTTTGAGCAGTCCCACGAAAAACATCATAACTCACTCAATTTTCATCCAAAAATCTCGAATTTTATATCAAATCGAAGGTATCGAAAAGTTATACAATTTTCTAGTTGAAAGTTTTCTCAAAATCCCGACAGAAAAATCGCAGTTTTTATCAGAACAGTAAGTTGCGAGATTTCAGATCTAAAAAGTATTTCAAACGAATTCAAACTATTTTCCGCTCAAACGACGAACGTCACACATGGATTTTCACGCATAAAATAACACGACGCATACTATGACAAGATCGATGCAGAAAGAACAGATTATACGTGCCTTTTGATGATAAACGTTACCGAACCGGCGATATCGAAGCGGAGATGAGAGCGAGGTTGATCCGGGTCGAACGTGGCACCGTTTTCTTGCAATAAAATCCACGAAAACCTTGCTGGAATTTGAAGAGGGGGTGGGCGGCTGCTATGCTAATGAAGAACCCTAGTTTTCTCTTTTAAAATAATAAAACTAGAATTGGTAGAGTGTGTGTGTGTTTAAGCGTGACAGGTGTGTAAAAGTGTGTAATGTGTGCGTGAGTTTTGTGCTTAATTAGGGAATTTATTTTGCTTAATTAAAATAAATAACATGCTAATCAAATACTAATTAAAAAGGTTGACACAAATAATAAATTAGTTAAAATATTAACTATACTCATCTTAAAATAAAATCCCCTAATAAAATAAGTTAAACTTTTAAAAGTTTTAAAGTCTTAAAATTACTAAATAAATAAATTAGGCTTAAAAATGCTAAAACTCAATAAATTATTTAAAATGCCCCCAAACTCAACTTAAAATAAAATATCATCTTTAAAATTGCCAAGAGTCGTCACCGGGTCTTTTCCTCAATCCCGCCTCGGATAAACGCCTGAAACATGAAACTCGAAAAGTATTTTAGCGTGCATCACATGATGACTATATTTAAAATAATGCATTTAAATAAATTATGCATGGCTAAACTCATTTTAAATTAAAATAAATGATTTAACGAATTAAATAAATGCATAGGTTGTACGTGTACGAAATTGGGTTCTACACCGTGTTTTCTCACCAAAGAGCTCCTTGAGATGCAAATGAATGTCAGCAGCACTCTTTGCATCCTCAAAACGCATCTGCAGCTCATCATTCATAGAAGTCAGCATATAACACCTGGCTATCAAGTCATGGTCACACCATTCCTTGTAAGCTTGCAATTCCTCAGGAGTGCAGTCAGTCGGAGCCTCAACAGGGGGCGACTCAGTCAGTGTATATGCTACCATTTCCGAATTCAAGACGATTTTCAGGTTTCTTAGCCAAGTGAGGTAATTAGGTCCAGTTAATAGTGTTTGTCGAGTATAACGGATATCAGATTGCGAATCGAAGACATTGTCAATTTGTACTGAAAAATAAAAACAGATAAATGTTGATGACTATTTTAAAATATTTAGTAAGCTATGAAGTTTGGACTTTTACTTCATAAATATTTGCTCCCACTGTTTTGACATCTTTCACTACCCTCTAGTGAAAACGAGAAACTCCTTTCCTCAGTAGGTACGTAAGGTCCAATTAGCGAATTATGATTTCGAATAATATCAGCCAATCAAAATTCCTAAAAGGTAGTTTCCAATTGCATCACAATGCAACCCTCTACGTAAACTTTTGTCTCACGTTTGATTAGGACCCAATAATATGACGTCGTTCATCTTCACGTGTCAAGCCTTACCCATCGATGTTGAACCTTAATGGACGGTCGCCATGAGTTCCCCAATAATATGAGCCGAAATCATTGGAGTTCCACGTAGTTCACATCACCATGTCAATGGATGTCACAGCTTTCCGGCACCCAAAGCTCCCCCAATAATATGAGCCGAGCCCCGAGTACGGGTAACGTTCATTATGCACCCATTGTCGATGGAAGACAAGGAAATTATAAACAAATTTATACTTCCCTTTTTCGGGCTTGATATTAATTTTGAATCTTATTCAAAATGAGGGTTTTTAATTTTGAAAGGTCTCATCATTAATTTTATTTAAAAGCTCGCCATGTTTGATCGTATGTTTGCCGGATTCATGCAACTTTGTTATTATCATAATAATAACGCACATACTCATTATTTATAACATATCATGCATATATTATAAACAGTAAACAAACAAGGATGATCAATCGCCCCAATACTAATGGAACGTGTGAGCTAAACACGGGCCTAGGTCCAATCCTAGGGAAATGCACGGGATGCAAATGCAACTATTACATAAGCTTCCAATATTTACATGTCTTCGATCTTCATAATCATCATGGACACCATCTTCCAATCTTGATCATCCACTATACTAATATTTACAAATAAATATCCATGGCAAATAGGGATACATCTCATGGGGTGAGAACGGGCCATAAATCAAGCCCACTTTATAAATTGATAATTATTACAATCATTCAACACAAAATATCCTAGCATACACCTAGCAAATTGGGCTTGGGCTTTTGATCATCCTTCATGCATAATATCACATATCATACACCATCAATTAATTATCACAATAATTAATTGATCCAATATTATATATCTTGATCCAATCATTAACCGCCACGATTATAAACTAAATTAACAAAGTATACAAACACATTTGTCTACTTTCAAATTAATTTATTTATAACCGAATTTCTTGTAAATCACTATTTACTATAAATATTTAAAGTCCAACTTAAAATATTTATTTCATGAGAAAATATTTGTAACTTTTGTAATTTTAAACTTAAGGGCCCAAAAACTTATTTTTCACCAAAAACATTTTGGCCCATTTAAAATTCACAAATATGTTAACCATCTAATGGCCCAACAACATCAAGGCCCATGACACTTTGATTATCCAAAACACTTTTGGAAACCATAGTCGTCATCGGCGTCGCCGGAGCTCCGTCGCCGGACTCCGGCATCAAATTTTTTTTTTATTTTAAAAATAGGGCGTTTCGGGTAGCCCCTCGGGCTGCCCTTCCTGCCCGACACGGGCATCAACATGCTGCCCGAAGTTTCCCCACAAAAGCCTCGGTTTTTGGTTGCAAATTTCATCTCAAGCGGTTAGAAATCAATCTCAATATAATATCTTGTAAATGCTACACAAAATCGTAACCATAGCTCGGATACCACTTGAAAGGGGATCGGTTACGGTGACCGGAAGCGCAACGGAAGCTCAAAATTTTTCTGAAAAACATGAAAATAGAAATTTTAAGAAAAGGGGATCGGTTACGGTGACCGGAAGCGCAACGGAAGTTAAAAATTTTAATTTTTCATCAAGAAATTCGGCCACCTCATGATATTGTGTAGCAAATACAAAACGAAACACATGTCATACATAGGGTGTTTGAGAGGTATACCTATCAATCTTTAAAAGATTGATTGTGGCTCCAACTTTGTTGTTAAACAACAAAGCTCTTAAATGGCAAGAATATCTACAAGCTTCCTCCTTCCTTCAAAATTAGGCCCACCACTTGCAAGCTAGAACCCTTCTTATTTTGCACTAGAAAAATAAGAAGATTTTTCATGCCTGAATGGGGGAAGGGAGACTTGTCTTGGACTTGCAAAAAGTAGAGACAAAAGTAGCATGCCAAGCCTTGATATTTGAAAAAATTGTCTCCAACCCTTCACCTCCCATGCATGCATATATTATATGGTTTTTAACAAATTAAAAACCATGGACTAAATTTAATTATCTCAAACATATTTGAGACTAATTAAACATTACTTGAATTTACTCAAGTCCACTAGTTAAATAATTTATTTAAATTGAGCTCTACAAGACTCAATATAATTTAATTAATTCAACACTTGAATTAATTTAATTATTTGGACTCTACTAGGTCCACTAGTGTTTAATTAATTCAACACTTGAATTAATTTAATTTAGTCCATAATAATGTTTATGAAAATCACAATTTTCAAATACATTATTCACTAGCCAACTTTTAATTTAGGAACACATTCATAAATTAAAAGTACATTTCTCTCATAGAAGTCATACTTCTATTTTTCCTTACACTTATAAACTCATTTATAAGTCGTTCAACACATTGAACTATTTTACTTCTCAACGGGATCTAGAAAGCAAGTACTTGTGTGGCCCTCAATGGTTCACTGATACAACTAGCCCTGGGTTCACATCTCCATGTGATTCGGACTAAACATGTCCTTATATGAGCATACCCCAATTGCCCCATTCTTATTATCAACTGAAATCAATCTAGATATAATATCTTGTAAATGCTACACAAAATCGTAACCATAGCTCTGATACCACTTGAAAGGGGATCGATTACGGTGACCGGAAGCGCAACAGAAGTTTAAAATTTTGGTTTTTGAAAAGAAATTTAAGCCACCAACTTATTTTGTGTAGCAAATACAATAAAACACAAAAATGACATTCATAGTGTGTTTAGAATTTTACCTATCAATCACAAGGATTGATGTATGGCTCCAACTAAGGTGTAAACACCTTATCTCTTCAATGGTAGAAACTATCTTCAAGCTTCTTTTGAGCACTCCTTGCTCAACTATTAAGCCCACCACCAACTAGGTAGATCCCCTCATATTTTGCACTAGAAAAATATGAGGATTTTTCAAAGAGAATTATTTTTCATTCCTCAAAACTTGAAGAAGAAAATGAGAGAAAAACTTGGAGAGAATTGTTGAGGTAATTTCGGCCATGCTTGAGTGAATGGGGAGGAGGGAATACTTGTCTTGGTCTTGCAAAAAGTAGAGAAAAAAGTAGCATGCCAAGCCTTGATATTTGAAAAAATTGTCTCCAACCCTTCACCTCCCATGCATGCATATATTATATGGTTTTTAACAAATTAAAAACCATGGACTAAATTTAATTATCTCAAACATATTTGAGACTAATTAAACATTACTTGAATTTACTCAAGTCCACTAGTTAAATAATTTATTTAAATTGAGCTCTACAAGACTCAATATAATTTAATTAATTTAACACTTGAATTAATTTAATTATTTGGACTCTACTAGGTCCACTAGTGTTTAATTAATTCAACACTTGAATTAATTTAATTTAGTCCATAATAATGTTTATGAAAATCACAATTTTCAAATACATTATTCACTTGGCCAAATTTTAATTTAGGAACACATTCATAAATTAAAATTTACATTTCTCTCATAGAAGTCATACTTCTATTTTTCTTTACGCTTATAAACTCATTTATAAGCCGTTCAACACATTGAACTAATTTCTCCTTTGTAGAAGTCATACTTCTAATTTTCCCTACGCTTATAAACTCCTTTATAAGTCGTTCAACACATTGAACTATTTTTACTTCTCAACGGGGTCTAGAAAGCTAGTACTTGTGTGGCCCTCAATGGTTCATTGATACAACTAGCCGTGGGTTCACATCTCCATGTGATTCGGACTAAACATGTCATTATATGATCATACCCCAATTGCTCCATTCTTATTTATCAACACCTTGATAACAAGAACGTCAGAACTCAAGTTTGATAGTACCCAACCAATCATGTTAAACGCCTAGCATCATCGCTTACATGATTCCCTAGGTATCAAATGATAGTGCCTGCAAGAACCATTCAATTATGGTTAGCGTACAGTACGGTCCCTTCAACTCATATATCCCGACCGATTCGACAACCATTGGTTTATCGAGAGTTGTCAATGAATCGATACTATGTGTCATGTCGTAGTTGCATCGATGGTGTAATCTATGAAACCCCTTTCATAATTACCACCATACTCTGATAAGAGATTTCAACCTACATACACATGAGAACACATAGGATATCCATACCCAAAGGTAAGCGGTGAATCCCCGACTACAATGCATCGATTCCTATATGTTTCGACAAAACACCCAACCTTGCCACCTGATGACCCCTTGAGAGTCGGTAAACAAGTCAAAGTGTAATGCTAGCACATAGAGTCTCAATGTTGTCTCGGGTCATAAGGACTAATGGTGTACAACCATAAACCAGGACGTTTCCACTCGATAAGTGAGAACCACTTGGAAAGTCCTTTATAGAGGGTTGTTCAGTGCACTCTACTAGGAGCACCTATCTGCATGCTCGGACATCATAATGTCCCCTACCAATGAAACATGGTACTCACATCGCAGATACTAGTCTCGAACTCGAGCGGCCTATATCCTTCTTAGCGGCGGCTGAATCGACTAGGAACTGTTTAGAATATACAGTATTCCAAATATGAGTTTCATGATACTCATCATATGAGCATCTCATATTCTTTCTACTATTTGTATATTCAAGGGCTTTATCTATGCAACTAGCATAGGTATACAGATAAATATTTGCCAAAACAATTTCAAATATTATTAAAATAAAGATTGCTTATACATAGAGTTTCATTGTGAACACTCGGCCAACACTTGGTTCGACGGGCACCTACTCTAACAGTTTTGAGACAGTTGGTGGATCATCTAGCGATATGCAATTCATTCCAGATATTTCTTGCGAGGGAATACAGTGTTTTGGAGGGGACTCAGTGAACTATGTGGGGAACCAAGGTCGAAAACCATGTAACCCATACAGTTTCTCATATGACCCAGGGTGGAGGAATCATCCAAACTTTTGGTGGAGGCAATCAGAAAATTCTGTTGAGCAACCACGTTTTAATCCTCCACAGCATCCTACACATCAAAAGCCTCCTCAGCAACCACCTAAACCTCCGCAAGGTACATGACCTTCTATGCCACTCGGTTTCAAGCCACAGGATAGCAAGTCGAATCTTGAGGATATGCTAGCCAAGTACATAGCCGGGAATGAGATGAGATGGCAAAATCATGATGCAATGATGCAAATGGTTGAGACTCAACTAGGGCAGTTGGCGACACAAATGGCTACACGAACCCCGGGTTCACTACCCAGTGACACTGAAAAGAATCCAAAGGGTGTCAATGCAGTCACAGTGACATCTCCCCTGAAGCAAGAAATAGTTGATGTTGAGAAAAATGTGAAAGAAAAGGGGTCATCCAAGCAAGAGCCCGAGGACGCAAGGAAAGCAGGTAAGCTTCTAAACTCGAACCTCACTGTTGATATTAATTCACTCCCGTTTCCCGAAAGAGCTAAGCAACTGCAACTGGATACTCAATTTTCAAAATTCCTTGAGATTTTCAAAAAGCTGCACATAAATATCCCGTTTGCAGAGGCTTTAGCTCAAATGCTCTCATATGCAAAATTTCTTAAAGAAATTTTATCAAACAAGAGAAAACTAGTGGATTTTGAGATAGTGAAGCTTTCGGAGGAATGTTCTGCAATTTTACAAAATAAGTTGCCTCCAAAATCTAAGGACCCAGGTAGCTTCTCTATTCCTTGTACCATAGGAACTTCATTTTTTGGTAAAGTTTTATGTGACTTAGGTGCAAGCATTAATTTAATGTCTTATTCATGTTTTGAGAAGCTAGGAATTGGTGAAGTTAAACCTACTACAATTTCCCTACAATTAGCTGATAGATCTATTAAATATCCTAGGGGATTTGTAGAAGATGTTTTAGTAAAAGTTGATAAGTTCATTTTCCCAGTAGATTTTGTGGTGTTGGATATGGAAGAGGATCGTGAGATTCCTCTTATGTTAGGAAGACCATTTTTAGCCACTGAGAAAGCTCTGATAGATGTACACAAGGGTGAGTTGGTGTTGAGATTGAATGATGAGAATGTAGAGTTTAATGTTTTTCAGTCCATCAAATACCCCAATGATACATCGGATTGTTTTAGAATTGATGCTACTAACGAGATTTTTGAGTATGGTATGCAGGAATTACTTGGTGAGGACCCTTTGGCGGTCTGTTTGACCCATTCATGCCCGCGAGAATTGGGAAATCAAGAGCTGGACGAATATATTCACTATCTGGAAGTAGGCAGACCGATTTCAAAACGGTAAACTCTAGGACTGGGGAGCTTGGGCATGGCCCAAGACCTTTAAAGTCATCCATCGAAGAAGTCCCGATCCTAGAGATGAAACCTCTTCCTTTGCACTTAAAATACCTATTTTTACTTGATAATGATAAATTGCCAGTGATAGTGTCCTCTACTTTGACAGGTACGGAAGAAGAAAAGCTGTTTCGAGTTCTGAGAGACAATATCAAAGCCATAGGTTAGAGTATTGCAGACATAAAGGGGATCAGTTCATCCATGTGCATGCACAAAATTATGATGGAGGCCGACCACAAGATATCTACCCAACCTCAAAGGCGTCTGAACCCAGCTATGCAAGAGGTGATAAAGCTACTGGATGCAGGTATTATTTACCCGATTTCTGATAGTAGGTGGGTAAGTCCAGTACAAGTTGTTTCGAAAAAGGGTGGGATCAGTGTAGCAAAAAATGAGAACAATGAACTAATTCCTACCAGAACTGTTACAGGATGGCGTGTTTGCATCGATTATATAAAACTTAATGATGCCACTCGTAAAGACCATTTCCCCTCCTTTTTATTGATCAAATATCGGAAAGGTTAGCTGGACATCCTTTCTACTGTTTCCTGGATGGTTATTCAGGTTATATGCAAATTCCTATTGACCCTGAAGATCAGGAGAAAACCACTTTTACATGTCCTTACGGGACATTTGCATATAAACGAATGTCATTCGGTCTATGTAATGCACCAAAAACTTTCCAACGCTGCATGATGGCAATTTTTCACAATATGATTGAACATTTTATCGAAAAATTAATGGATGATTTCTCTGTCTTTTGCTCTTCATTCTGTCTAAAGTTTTGGAGAGATGTGAGGAATCAAATCTGGTTTTAAATTGGGAAAAATGTCATTTCATGGTGAGAGAGGGAATAGTGTTGGGGCACAAAATTTCTGAAACTAGGATTGAAGTTGATAAGGCTAAAATTGAAGTAATAGAGAAACTCCCAGCCCCAACAAATGTTAGAGGAGTGCGTAGTTTTCTAGGACATGCAGGGTTCTATAGGCGTTTCATAAAAGATTTTTCTTGCATTGCTAAGCCACTGACCAATCTGCTGTTAAAATATGTGCGCTTTAATTTTTCTGATGAGTGTGTGCAGGCATTTCAAATTTTGAAGGATAAATTGATCACCGCACCTGTGATGATAGCACCTGACTGGGGGTCGCCATTTGAGGTGATGTGTAATACAAGTGACACAGCTCTAGGGGCAGTGTTGGGGCAAAAGAGGGAAAACTGCATCCATGTTATCTACTATGCTAGTATGACACCGTCAGCTGCGCAACTGAACTATGTTACTACAGAGAAGGAGCTTCTTGCTGTGGTTTTTGCTCTGGATAAATTTAGATCTTATTTAATAGGGAGCAAAGTTGTAGTGCACACCGATCATCCGGCCTTGAAATATCTGATGGCCAAAAAGGATGCAAAACCAATGCTAATTCGTTGGATTCTTCTGTTGCGGGAATTTGACTTCGAAATAATCGATAGGAAGGGAACAGAGAACCAAGTTGCTGACCATCTCTCGCGTCTGGAGAATCCAAGTTCAGGTAAGGATATTATCCACGATGATTTCTCGGATGAACAACTTTTTGAGATCAACAATTTACCCTGGTATGCCGATTTCGTTAATTATCTATCCAGTAAGTTCATTCCTCTCCATTTTACTTATCAGCAAAAGAAAAAAAAATTCTCAGATTTGAAATATTATTTGTGGGAGGATCCTTATTTGTTTAGAATATGTGCAGATGGCATAGTCCATAGATGCATTCCCCAGGAAGAGGTAAGTGAAATTTTGTTTCATTGTCATGCTGATCCGGCTGTAGGTCATTTTGGGTCAACTAGAACTGCGTCAAAAGTCCTCCAGTCTTGTTTTTATTGGCCTACTCTGTTTAAGGACTCGCATGAATAATTTTCACAAAATGTTCAAATTGTCAGCGTACAGGTAATATCTCTAGGAGACATAAATTACCTCTCAATAATATTTTAGTTTGTGAGCTATTTGATGTATAGGGTATAGATTTCATGGGTCAATTTCCAGTTTCTTTTGGGAACAAGTATATTTTAGTGGCTGTTGATTACGTGTCTAAGTGGGTGGAGGCACTTGAATGAAAACTAATGATTCTAGGGTTGTCGTTCAATTTTTATGAAAAATATTTTCTCACGTTTTGGCACACCTAGAGCCATTATTAGCGATGTGGGTATTCACTTTGAAATCGTAAATTTGACAGTCTGTTGGCTAAGTATGGGGTCCGACATAAAGTGGCCACACCTTATCATCCTCAAACTAGTGGCCAAGTCAAGGTATCAAACAGAGAACTTAAACGCATTCTTGAGAAGACTGTCGGTGCTTCAAGGAAAGAATGGTCGAGAAAACTCAACGATGCACTTTGGGCTTACCGCACTGCTTTTAAAACCCCCATTGGCATGTCTCCTTTTAAATTGTTGTATGGGAAGTCGTGTCACCTACCTGTTGAACTTGAACATAAGGCTTATTGGGCTACTAAATTTTTAAATTTTGATGCTAAAGCCACAGGTGACGAGAGAGTGCTGCAACTGAACGAATTGGATGAGTTTAGGTTGGATGCGTATGAGAATGACAAGCTTTACAAGGAGAAAACCAAACGTTGGCATGATCAGAACATCATTCATCGAGAATTTGTGGTGGGACAACTGGTATTGTTATACAATTCTCGACTGAAGTTGATGCCAGGTAACTTGCGTTCACGATGGTCAGGACCATACACCATCACACAAGTTTTCCCTTATGGGACAGTGGAGATCACTAATGAAGCCACTGGAGCATTCAAGTTGAATGGGGATAGGCTGAAGGTTTATCATGGTAGTTCCATGCCCGATGAGCCGACCATCGTGGATCTGCAGGATCCAAACCGAATACAGGGAGCACAGTCAGGCTATCGACTATAAATTTATCGCTTGCTGGGAGACAACCCAGTGTTTATTTTAGTTTTATTTCATCTTTTATTTTAGTTTACTTTCTTTTTGTTTTATGCATATCTCGTGAGCTAATCTCTGTTAATGGTGGTGCAGGTAATTTATTCACTGGCGGTGGGATTTCTCAAGTGTGGGGGAGTATAGCAAGACGAGCGGTTTCAGAACGTCAAATAGACCAGGGAAGTTTTTGTACAATTTTTGCATCTTGTATGCTTGATTGAGTTTCACTTTTGATGTATAGATTTATATAATTTTACATTCCTGGCTTCGCATATGTATTTGGTTCGTAATGTTCAGGAAATTGATTTAATAATAAAAAAAAAATAAAAAAAGGGAAAAATTTACACTTTGATGTCCCGAGCAGACACGGACCTCCATCCGGATCCCTACACGGGGTCTGTGTTTAATTCTTCCCAGAGTTTCAAATTCACGAGTATATACGGACCCCAATCTGGACCTATACACGGGGTCCGTGTTCACCATTTCCAGAATTTTCAGTTTCCCACATGGACACGAACCTTGACACGGACCCCTACACGGGGTCTGTGCCTTCAATTTTTCGGACAAAATCATATTAAAATCGTGACTTTTTCCTCTAAAAACCTAACCCCTCTTTCAATTTTCCACTCCCTCGCTGCCGCCTCCAGCCGAAATCCGCCGCCTCGTCGCCGCCACAAACCGTTTCCTACTGTGACTTCTCGCTACTGGCATCACCATGCAACCACACCCACAAAATACTCCCCACACCGCCGCCCTATTCAAGTCGACTCCTACCATCGCTGGCTGCCTTGCACCACTGTGCCATAACCTCTTACTTTCCGATAAGCGTGGCTTCCCCTTCCATCCCATAGGAATATTGCATGTTCTTCGAGTTGTGGTCTGTTTGGAATTTGATTGTGTCAAGGATTGTCTTGTTATTAATTAAGTCTGTCTTCGGGATATTATGTTGTTGAGCATGATGATGTTGGATTAATTGGCTTTGTGTGCTGTATTTCGGTTGATTGGGAAGCATACTTTGCCTGTGCAAGAGTTTATTTATTACCATTTTGCGGGAATCAGTGGTCGGGTTGTTCGGATTGATTGATTGGATTGTGGTGATCGATTTTTTTGGCGTGTTTGGATATATTGCTTGAATCAAAATTCCTCCTCAAAAATAGAGCAGCAAGCGTGCACGAAGCGGTGCTTCCTCATCCTCCGAGTCCTCCAGGTTGCCATTTGATGCTTTAAGGTTCACCTGCCGAGAGAATTTTGATTGGTACTCGGCGCTTCATGGGAACTCCGTCATTGTGGAACGCTCTATTCTTCCGCGGATTGACCACGCCACTCCGAGCAGAGTTTGATAAATTTGGATGGGGACCTATTCTGGACATCGCCAGACCATATTACCCTGACTTGGTCTGGTAGTTCTACGTGAATGTAGAGGAAAAAGAGACGACCAGGCTGCCTCATTTGCGTACTTACGTCAAAGGAGTTCTTATTGAGTGGACCAGCGCATACCTGGCCGCTATTCTGAATGTCCCTAATGACGGGGCGCCGGTGGCTTTCAATCTAGTGGATATCTTCCTGTCGGATCTCACTTTCCGGATCCCTGAGGCTCGGTGCCGACTCCAGTACCGCACATCTCCTACCGGCTCCCGCTCCATTGTCCCCCCGACGTCCCTCCCGCTGCTAGATAGTCTCATCTGCTACTTCACGAGGGCGAATATCATTCCAAGGAAAACCGAGAACAACGAGATGGATCTCTATATCATCGACAAGATGTTGAATGGTTTGGGGGCCATTCCTGCTATTCCAGTGGCGTCGATTATACTTTCCCATATGCGCTCAGTCGCCCACATTGACCCGACGAAGAATAGGACTCCATATGCCCCCTTCCCTATCATCATCTCCAGGATTCTGGCGTCCCACGGTGTCGATCTCACTGGTGAGACTTCCCTCCTGCCAACCTCTACACAGATGTTCACCACCCAGACCATGCAGGGCATGTACTTCATTTTCTGACAGAGTGCCTGGTACAGTAATCCAAGGAGTCGACATATCAGTCCTCATCCTCGTGACCCACCAGTACCTCCCCCTACCATCGATGACCGAGCCTGGGAAGATCGTGTGGAAGAAGAAGCGGCTTTGGATGCCAGAGTTGGACCTCAAGCTGGTCTGCCCCCTCGACAGCGCGACCCGAGAGGTACACGTCATGTTTTCTCGTCCTTATTTGATTGCATGGACGGTATACGCACTCGATTGGCTCGCATCGAGCATCATTACAGGACGCGGTCATTTTTCAGACGATATCTTCGCACTACCTTGGGACAGATTTGCACTCGATGGCTTGGAGGACTTGGACCTGGGATCAGATGATGAGTAGTTAGCTTTATTTTGTTAGGACTTGTGATGGCTTTGATCATTTTTCTCGTTTGTTTATTTTACATTTCATTCAGATATTGGTTTTGCTCTTAGGGGACTTCTTATTATTTATGATTATCCTCGTTTGGATTCTGTTTAAGTGCTCTAGTGTTTTTCCTATTCTTTTTTACGTTTCTTTGTGTATTCGATGTCGTTATTTTCAGGTATTGATGCGTTCTACCCTATTGTCACCACTTTCTCGACATTTTTCTAGGGAAGTGTGTTTGTTTAACTGTCTTGCTAATTCATGTCACATCGCTTTACACTGAGGGCAGTGTCGATTTCAAAGTTTAGGGGTGGGCCAGTTTTGTTACACATCGTTGCACAACACTTAACAACATTTTTCACGTAGGATGAGAAAATGTCTAGATAAAGAATCCTTGTTTTGCTTGATACCCGGATTAATTTGAAATTTGTTAGATTTTTTGATCACCCGGTAAATCGTTTCATGCCATGATACAAATCTGACCGAGCATGGCGTGCAAATGAGTGGAAGGAGATTTAGAGAGCATCGTTGTTTCGGAACTTCAAGCTCAATAATGATGAGTCAAGCATATCCAAGCAAGTGGTGGAGTTCAACAAAGAATATAATGAAGGAGTACCGAACAATCAAGCATATGAGTGAAAAATGGCCCGAGAGAAGCAGTGCAGCAGCACGCGCTAGCGCAGATGTGCAGAAGTAGCAGCATGCGCTAGTGCAGAGGAGCAGAACTGTGCACGCGCCCGCGGAAGAAGCAGCGCGCGCAAGCGCAGGCCAGCTGAGCGGCGCGCGCGGCCGCTCCAGAAGCGGCGAATGCACGCGCGCACAGGGCTTCGCCAGAAGTGGCGCCCCCGCGCGCCGGGTGCTGCAGAAGTGCAGTAACTCGCGCGCCATAACGCGAGAAGTCGCGCCACCGCACGCCCTTCCGTGTCAAACTTGCTAGACAACTTTATTTAATGTTTCTACACTACTTTTCTTGTATTTTATTGCTTATATAATGTATTGTAATAGACATGAACGAAATATTATTGAATGATATATCAAAGTTCTTGAGAATTCTCTCATCTTTACAAGGCAAAAACTTTGTCTTAAAAATCAAATCAAACTTATCAAAGATTGCATCTTTGTGGCATTTGTCGGTTGTTTTTCACTCGGATTGTCAAAACAAGATCTTTGAAGGTTTGTTTGAAATTCAATTGTTTTAGCGTTGATATTTGTTGCTAAGTTTTAATAACTTATAGGTGAATATCACAAACTGGTACTTGTTTCAAAAGATCGGGACAACAAATCGATCCTTGTTTGTTATTGAGTTGAGGGTGCGATTTCGATAATCGTGTTTGCTTCTCATTCGTACGAGGTTTCGCATCATTTAGTATCAGAGCTTTGGCTCATTGAATTCAAGTAAGTTATCGTTGTTGTTTTTTTTCAGATCTATCTCAAATTTCATTATGTTCTCAGATCTGTGATATCCTTTTGTTTCTATTGTCATATCTACCAAAAACAAAAACAAAAATTCGTTCTGTTTCAGTTTTGTGTTATCCTTTGTTCGATCTGCGTTATTTCTATCATCCTTTGTTATTTGATAATCCAGAATTCTCGAAAAATTTGTTCTGTGTTATTCTATCGTTCTTGTTTTTGTGCAATCCAAGTGAGACAATTGCAAGTGTTCAAAAGTTGAATCTTGTTAATTTGAGATATATATATATATATATATATATATATATATATATATATATATATATATATATATATATATATATATAAAGATTGATCACATCTTTGAAAGAACTATCAAATTCGAGTGAAAAATATTTGAGTGCGAATGTTATTTCTTTGTAGTGATCGTGAGAATTTGGGTAAGGAAAATCTTTTATTTCTACTAACATTTCTTGCAGGTACAAAATCTAAAAGTAAAATGGAGAGGGAAGTAGGAGAAAGTTCGAATAAGGGATTGTCTAAGGTTCAAATGGAGGCGTTATATGTGTATTTTAGTAGAATGATGAGGGCCGAGTTGGATCCTTTATATGAGAGGTTGGATAGGCTTGAGGTTAGCACTAGTGAAAATAAATCTAAGCCTAAAGGTTTGGGTACAGCTGAAGAAGAAGAGGATGATTATGATTTGGGTGTAGAAGAGGAAAGTCAAAATGAGAACTTGGGTAGGAGCGGACGAAGTAGAGGAGGATTTGGTAGGGGGAGAAGAGAAGCCGTATGGGGTAGGTACAATGATGGGAATAAGGAAGATAGTAACATAGAAGCATTAAAATGAAAATTCCGTCGTTCCATGGTAAGTCAGACCCTGAAGCTTATTTAGAATGGGAAAAGCGAGTTGAATTTGTTTTTTATTTTCACCATTATTCTGAACTCAGAAAGGTTAGGTTGGCCGTTGTTGAATTTGTTGATTATGCACTTATTTGGTGGGATCAATTAGTGACCACAAAAAGAAGATGCAATGAGCGACCTATAGAAACTTGGGCTGAAATGAATAGCATAATGAGGAAGAGGTTTGTACCAAATCACTACTATAGAGAAATGTTTAAGAAGTTACAAACCTTGAGACATGGTGTGAAGAGTGTCGAAGACTAATATAAAGAGTTGGAAGTAGTCATGATTAGAGCAAACATAGATGAGGATAGTGAGACTACTATGGCTCGTTTTATGTGTGGTTTGAACAGGGAAATTCAGACCAAGTGGAGCTTAGACATTACTTGGATCTAGATGAAATGGTGCAGATGGCAATAAAAGTGGAGCAACAACTCAAGAGGAGAGGAGTTGGTCGTACCACACAAGCGGGGAATACATCAACACCTTGGCGTTCCAACGTTGTTAAATGTGAAGAAAGCAAGGTAGTGGTCAAGCCCAAAGTTGACATTAAACATGAGGCGCCTAAGCAGGGAATGCAAGGTAAACCTGAAACTCCTATTAATCGTTCTAGAGATATTAAATATTTTAGGTGTCAAGGAGTTGGTCATATTGCTAGCCAATGTCTCAATAAAAGGGCGATGGTGTTGAATAATTATGGGGAGTATGAATCTCATAGTGAGGGAGATGACGGAGAGGATGAAGATGAGATGTCTGCATTAGAGGATCCTGATGAGGGATATGAGGCAGTTGTGGGCGAAGCGTTAGTGACTAGGCGTATAATGAGTACCCAAGTCAAGGAAGAAGAAACTAACCAAAGGGAAAACTTATTCCATACTAGGTGTTTTGTCAATGGCAAGGTTTGCAATCTTATTATAGATGGAGGAAGTTGTACCAATGTTGCTAGTCTTGAGATTGTTGAAAAATTGAGCTTGCCTACTTTGAAACATCCTCAAACATATAAGCTACAGTGGTTGAATGACTGTGCTGAAGTGAAAGTGAACAAACAAGTCTTGGTTGCGTTTTCGATTGGGAAGTATGTTGATGAGGTGTTGTGTGATGTGGTGTCAATGCATGCTTGTCATATTTTGTTAAGATCTTGGCAATATGATAGGCAAGTGACACATGATGGGCTTAGAAATAGATATTCTTTTGTACTCAAGAAAGAACCCATTGTTTTACTTCCTTTGTCCCCAAAACAAATAATGGAGGACCAACGAGAAAAGAAAAAAAAGATGAGGCCGAAAGAAAGAGTGAAAATAAAAGTGAGGTGGCCTTAAACAAACAAGAAAAAGATATGGTCAAAAAATAAGTGATAAAAAAATGATGAGATGACCATAGAGGAAAAAAAAAGAGGGGAAAGAAAATGAACAAGAGGCCAAAGAAAAGAAAAAGAATAGAAATATAATTCGAAGGCCCAAAAGAGTAAAAAGAGTGAGGTTGAGAATTATGTATTTTGGGATAAACCCTTTAAAGTACCTTTGTACAAAGTGGTTTATTGTTATTGTGATGATATTACCGGTTCAATCCCGAGCATTGTTGTTTCTTCTTTGCAGAATTATTGTGATGACTTGATGAAGAGGAAAACAATTGTTGATGGTGTGAGATTGCAATGAGATGATCCATATGAAGTCAAGAGCATTCGAGATGAGGTAAGGTTAGTTGCCAACGCAACAATTGTGAGGTATGATTTGCTTCCTTACCTTAATTTTGTGTTGTCTTGTTTTCAAGAATTTGTAGAATGGGTTGAAGGTGAGATATTTCATGGACCTATTGAGATTTTCTATTTCTTACGAGTTTCTAAATTGGTGGGATGTCACAGTGACAATGTCTTGTATTTAAATCCGTGTGTTGTGTTAAAGGATTGTATAGATAGTAAATTTGGCATGTTCTATTGGCATGATTATTATTTGTTTGGTGATATTAGGGAAAAGAGTATGAATGAATGTAACAATTTCTATGTTCATGATGAATGTATTTTTAAGGAGAATAAAATGTTCATGTTATATTTATTGAATGAATTATATAATGGTGAAGCATATGGTAGTGGTTTGATAAATACATATTGCATGAGTTGTTACTTGATAATAAGGCACATAACATTTGTTTGATTGGTAGCTATGAAGTAACTAGAGCAATAGATATAATGCATGATTATATGTGTTGGTTGGGTACGATACGATATGTTGAGTGTGATTGGGATACATACATTACATGCAAGAAAAGACATGTCGAGTGTATTCATATGTCGTGAAACAATTACATCTTATTCCTAGTGAGATATGGTCGAACACGTGTATGGATCTCGTTATGATGCTAACTAGGTCTAAGAAGGGGAGGAATCTGATATTTGTGATCCTTAGTAGTATTTTATCATTTAGAGTTATTTGATGTATGTTGAGGTTGATGAATACATAGGAAGGCGACCGTGAAGTTGGGGTTTCCAGTGCTGAGGGAGCAAATAAATAATAGCTTCTACAATTTTGAGCTTAAAGGCAAGCATGTTGATAATATACTTCTTGTTATTACTAACTTGCTTCGTTTCTGTGTAGGTAGACAAGATTTGAGGACAAATCTTTTTGAAGAAGGGGAGTATGATACGAATCTGACCGAGCATGGCATGCAAATGAGTGGAAGGTGATTTAGAGAGCATCGTTGTTTCGGACCTTCAAGCTCAATAATGATGAGTGAAGCATATCCAAGCAAGTGGTGGAGTTCAACAAAGAATATAATGAAAGAGTACCGAACAATCAAGCATATGAGTGAAAAATGGCCCGAGAGAAGCAGTGCAGCAGCACGTGCTAGCGCAGATGTGCAGAAGCAGCAGCATGCGCTAGTGCAGAGGAGCAGAACTGTGCACGCGCCTGCGCCAGAAGCAGCGCGCGCTATCGCAGGCCAGCTGAGCTGCGCGCGGGGGCGCCGGTGCTGCAGAAGTGCAGTAATTCGCGAGAAGTCGCGCGAGAAGTACCAAATTAATTTGTAATTTGTTAGATTTTTTTATCACCCGGTAAATCGTTTCATGCCATGATACGAATCTGACCGAGCATGGCGTGTAAATGAGTGGAAGGAGAATTAGAGAGCATCGTTATTTCGGACCTTCAAGCTCAATAATGATGAGTCAAGCATATCCAAGCAAGTGGTGGAGTTCAACAAAGAATATAATGAAAGAGTACCGAACAGTCAAGCATATGAGTGAAAAATGGCCCGAGAGAAGCAGTGCATCAGCACCCGCTAGCGCAGATGTGCAGAAGCAGCAGCATGCGCTAGTACAAAGGAGTAGAACTGTGCACGCGCCCGCGCCAGAAGCAGCGCGCGCTAGCGCAGGCCAGCTTAGCTGCGCGCGCGGCCGCGCCATAAGCGGCGCATGCCGCGGCTGCGCCAGAAGTGGCGCCCCCGCGCGCCGGGTGCTGCAGAAGTGCAGTCACTCGCGCGCCATCGCGCGAGAAGTCGCGCCACCGCGCGCCCTGCCGTGTCAAACTTGCTAGACAACTTTATTTAATGTTTCTACACTACTTTTCTTGTATTTTATTGCTTATATAATGTATTGTAATAGACATGAACGAAATATTATTGAATGATATATCAAAGTTCTTGAGAATTCTCTCATCTTTACAAGGCAAAAACTTTGTCTTAAAAATCAAATCAAACTTATCAAAGATTGCATCTTTGTGGCGTTTGTCGATTGTTTTTCGCTCGGATTGTCAAAACAAGATCTTTGAAGGTTCGTTTGAAATTCAATTGTTTTATCGTTGATTTTTGTTGCTAAGTTTTAATAACTTAGAGGTGAATATCACAAATCGTTACTTGTTTCAAAAGATCGGGACAACATAATCGATTTTGTTTGTTATTGAATTGAGGGCGCGATTTCGATAATCGTGTTTGCTTTCATTCGTACGAGGATTCGCATGAGAAGCAAACACGATTATCGAAACCTCGTACGAATGAGAAGCAAACACGATTATCGAAATCGCACCCTCAGCTCAATAACAAACAAGGATCGATTTGTTGTCCCGATCTTTTGAAACAAGTAACGGTTTGTGATATTCACCTCTAAGCGATTAAAACTTAGCAACAAATATCAACGATAATAACAATTGAATTTCAAACGAACCTTCAAATATCTTGTTTTGACAATCCGAGCGAAAAAACAATCGACAAACGCCACAAAGATGCAATCTTTGATAAGTTTGATTTTGGTAAAAACAAAGCAATGAAATGCCTTGAATGTTGAGAATAAACTCAAGCAATTTTCATATTCATCTATGATATTTCATTCATGTCTATTACAATACATTATATAAGCAATAAAATACAAGAAAATTAGTGTAGAAACATTAAATAAAGTTGTCTAGCAAGTTTGACACGGCAGGGCGCGCGGTGGCGCGACTTCTTGCGAATTACTGAACTTATGCAGCACCCGGCGCGGGGGGCGCCACTTCCGGCGCCGCCGCGCGCGCGCGTGCGGCTTAGCTGGCCTGCGCTAGCGCGCGCTGCTTCTGGCGCGGGCGCGTGTACAGTTCTGCTCTTCTACACTAGCGCAAGCTGCTACTTCTGCACATCTGCGTTAGCGCGTGCTGCTGCACTGCTTCTCTCCGGCCATTTTTCACTCAAATGCTTGATTGTTCGGTACTCTTTCATTATATTCTTTGTTGAACTCCACCACTTGCTTGGATATGCTTGACTCATCATTATTGAGATTGAAGGTCCGAAACAACGATGCTCTCAAATCTCCTTCCACTCATTTGCACGCCATGCTCGGTCAGATTCGTATCATACTCCCCTTCTTCAAAAAGATTTGTCCTCAATTCTTTTCTACCTACACAGAAACGAAGCAAGTTAGTAATAACAAGAAGTATATTATCAACATGCTTGCCTTTAAGCTCAAAATTGTAGAAGCTATTATTTATTTTCTCCCTCAGCACTGGAAACCCCAACTTCACGGTCGCCTTCCCTATGTATTCATCAACCTCAACATACATCAAATAACACTAAATGATAAAATACGACTAAGGATCACAAATATAAGATTCCTCCCCTTCTTAGACCTAGTTAGCAACATAACGAAATCCATACACGTGTTCGACCATATCTCACTAGGAATAAGATGTAACTGATTCACGACATATGAATACACTCGACATGTCTTTTTCTTGCATGTAATGTATGTATCCCAATCACACTCAACATATCGTATCTTACGCAACCAACACATATAATCATGCATTATATCTATTGCTCTAGTTACTTCATAGCTACCAATCAAACAAATGTTATGTGCCTTATTATCAAGTAACAACTCATGCAATATGTTATTTATCAAACCACTACCATATGTTTCACCATCATATAATTCATTCAATAAATATAACATGAACATTTTAGTCTCCTTAAAAATACATTCATCATGAATATAGAAATTGTTACATTCATTCATACTCTTATCCCTAATATCACAAAACAAATAATAATCATGCCAATAGAACATGCCAAATTTACTATCTATACAATCCTTTAACACAACACACGGATTTAAATACAAGACATCGTCACTGTGACATCCCACCAATTTAGAAACTCGTAAGAAATAAAAAATCTCAATACGTCCATGAAATATCTCACCTTCAACCCATTCTACGAATTCTTGAAAACAAGACAAGACAAAATTAAGGTAAGGAAGCAAATCATACCTCACAATTGTTGCGTTGGCAACTAACCTTACCTCATCTCGAATGCTCTTGACTTCATATAGATCATCCCATTGCAATCTCACACCATCAACAATTGTTTTCCTCTTCATCATGTCATCACAATAATCCTGCAAAAAAGAAACAACAATGCTCGGGATTGAACCGGTAATATCATCACAATAACAATAAACCACTTTGTACAGAGGTACTTTAAAGGGTTTATCCCAAAATACATAATTCTCAACCTCACTCTTTTTACTCTTTTGGGCATTCGAATTAAATTTCTTTTCTTTTTCTTTTTCTTTTTCTTTGGCCTCTTGTTCATTTTCTTTCCCCTCTTTTTTTTTCCTCTATGGTCATCTCATCATTTTTTTTATCACTTATTTTTTTGACCATATCTTTTTCTTGTTTGTTTAAGGCCACCTCACTTTTCTTTTCACTCTTTCTTTCGGCCTCATCTCTTTTTTTCTTTTCTCGTTGGTCCTCCATTATTTGTTTTGGGGACAAAGGAAGTAAAACAATGGGTTCTTTCTTGAGTACAAAAGAATATCTATTTCTAAACCCATCATGTGTCACTTGCCTATCATATTGCCATGATCTCCCTAACAAAATATGACAAGCATGCATTGGCACCACATCACACAACACCTCATCAACATACTTCCCAATCGAAAACGCAACCAAGACTTGTTTGTTCACTTTCACTTCAGCACAGTCATTCAACCACTGCAGCCTATATGGTTGAGGATGTTTCAAAGTAGGCAAGCTCAATTTTTCAACCATCTCAAGACTAGCAACATTGGTACAGCTTCCTCCATCTATTGCCATTGACAAAACACCTAGTATGGAATACGTTTTCCTATTGGTTAGTTTCTTCTTCCTTGACTTGGGTACTCATTATACGCCTAGTCACTAACGCTTCGCCCACAACTGCCTCATATCCCTCATCAGGATCCTCTAATGCAGACATCTCATCTTCATCCTCTCCGTCATCTCCCTCACTATGAGATTCATACTCCCCATAATTATTCAACACCATCGCCATTTTATTGGGACATTGGCTAGCAATATGACCAACTCCTTGACACCTAAAACATGTAATATCTCTAGAACGATTAATAGGAGTTTCAGGTTTACCTTGCATTCCCTGCTTAGGCGCCTCCTGTTTAATGTCAACTTTGGGCTTGACCACTACTTTGCTTTCTTCACGTTTAACAACGTTGGAACGCCAAGGTGTTGATGTATTCCCAGCTTGTGTGGTACGGCCAACTCCTCTCCTCTTGAGTTGTTGCTCCACTTTTCTCGCCATCTGTACCATTTCATCTAGATCCAAGTAATGTCTAAGCTCCACTTGGTCTGAATTTCCCTGTTCAAACCACACATAAAAAGAGCCATAGTAGCCTCACTATCCTCATCTATGTTTGCTCTAATCATGACTACTTCCAACTCTTTATCGTAGTCCTCAACACTCTTCACACCCTGTCTCAAGGTTTGTAACTTCTTAAACATTTCTCTATAGTAGTGATTTGGTACAAACCTCTTCCTCATTATGCTCTTCATTTCAGCCCAAGTTTCTATATGTCGCTAATTGCAATTTCTTTTAGTGGTCACTAATTGATCTCACCAAATAAGTGCATAATCAACAAATTCAACCACGGCCAACCTAACCTTTCTGAGTTCAGAATAATGGTGAAAATCAAAAACAAATTCAACTCGCTTTTCCCATTCTAAATAAGCTTCAGGGTCTGACTTACCATGGAACGACGAAATTTTCATTTTAATGTTTCCTATGTTACTATCTTCCTTATTCCCATCATTGTACCTACCCCGTACGGCTTCTCTTCTTCCCCTACCAAATCCTCCTCTACTTCGTCCGCTCCTACCCCAGTTCTCATTTTGACTTTCCTCTTCTACACCCAAATCATAATCATCCTCTTCTTCTTCAACTGTACCCAAACCTTTAGGCTTAGATTTATTTTCACTAGTGCTAACCTCAAGCCTATCCAACCTCTCATATAAAGGATCCAACTCGGCCCATATAACGCCTCCATTTGAACCTTAGACAACCCCTGATTCGAACTTTCTCCTACTTCCCTCTCCATTTTACTTTTAGATTTTGTACCTGCAAGAAAATGATAGTAGAAATAAAAGATTTTCCTTACCCAAATTCTCACGATCACTCCAAAGAAATAACACTCGCACTCAAATATTTTTCACTCGAATTTGATAGTTCTTTCAAAGATGTGATCAATCTTTATATATATATATATATATATATATATATATATATATATATATCAAACTAACAAGATTCAACTTGTGAACACTTGCAACTGTCTCACTTGGATTGCACAAAAACAAGAACGATAAATAACACAGAACATATTTTTCGAGAATTCTGGATTATCAAATAAAAAAGGATGATAGAAATAACGCAGATCGAACAAAGGATAACACAAAACTTAAATAGAACGAATTTTTGTTTTTGTTTTTGGTAGATATGACAATAGAAACAAAAGGATACCACAAATCTGAGAACATAATGAAATTTCAGACAGATTTGAAAAATAACAACAACGATAACTTACTTGAATTCAATGAGCTAAAGCTCTGATACCAAATGATGCGAATCCTCGTACGAATGAAAGCAAACAGGATTACTGAAATCACGCCCGCAATTCAATAACGAACAAGGATCGATTATGTTGTCCCGATCTTTTGAAACAAGTAATGATTTGTGATATTCACCTCTAAGCGATTAAAATTAGCAACAAATATCAACGATAATAACAATTGAATTTCAAACGAACCTTCAAAGATCTTGTTTTGACAATCCGAGCGAAAAACAATCGACAAACGCCACAAAGATGCAATCTTTGATAAGTTTGATTTTGGTAAAAACAAAGCAATGAAATGCCTTGAATGTTGAGAATAAACTCAAGCAATTTTCATATTCATCTATGATATTTCGTTCATGTCTATTACAATACATTATATAAGCAATAAAATACAAGAAAAATAGTGTAGAAACATTAAATAAAGTTGTCTAGCAAGTTTGAAACGGCAGGGCGCACGGTGGCGCGACTTCTCGCGCGATGGCGCGCGAATTACTGCACTTCTGCAGCACCCGGCACGCGGGGGCGCCACTTCTGGCGCAGCCCCGCACGCGCGTGCATGCGCCGCTTCTAGGCGCGGCCACGCGCGCAGCTCAGCTGGCCTGTGCTAGCGCGCGCTGCTTCTGGCACGGGCGCATGCACAGTTCTGCTCCTCTGCACTAGCGCATGCTGCTGCTTCTGAACATCTGCGCTAGCGCGTGCTGCTGCACTGCTTCTCTCGGGCCATTTTTCACTCATGCTTGATTGTTCGGTATTCCTTCATTATATTCTTTGTTGAACTCCACCACTTGCTTGGATATGCTTGACTCATCATTATTGAGCTTGAAGGTCCGAAACAACGATGCTCTCTAAATCTCCTTCCACTCATTTGCACGCCATGCTCGGTCATATTCGTATCACTAGAACTCGTCCGATTAGCCCTCGAAGCGAAAATACGAACGATAGTGACTTAGGGATGATTTAGGCTATCTTTGGACCGTTTGAGCCTTTCAAGCCTACCCGATGTATCATTTATTGCCTTCAGTAACCCTTCTTGAGCCTATACAAATCGGCTGGTGTGTGTCAATGACACACAATTAGATCCCATTCGTAATTTATTCAATGTCCCACATCAACTACCAAAATTTTAGCCTAAACACTTTTATCCTACCCGAACTTTGAGAGAAATAAACCCTTCGAACGCTTTGAAATGTTCCAACACTCACATGTGTAGAAAAGACATATTTGAAGGAGTTGTTGAATTACCTTTGAGTGAAAAGAAGTGGATTTATGATTGAAAAAAAATGGTGTAAAGTGTATGGTTTTGAAGACACCCGAAATATCCGTGGGTGAAAGTTGAAGGACAATGAGAAAAGAAGGAGATAATAGAGCTCTAAATATAATAAAAGTACATTGATCGGTGACGAGTTAAAGTTTGAATGAATGCGCTGCAGGAATATGTTTATTCCCTTTCACTTTTGATTCTCATACCTTCTATTGTAGCCGTGAGCCTTGGCCTTACGTTATAAGCTTAAAAAGACCTATTAACCAAGTCATTATCGTTCAACATTTAGTAGAGAGGGATATGAAAGTCAAGCATATGGGGCGTTTCAACTAAAAAAACTGTTGAATATAAGTGATCCTTAAATCAAGTAGTTGTTGATGAGTATGAGTTCTGATTTGCACAATACACACATATCGTTCTGTTGATATTTACTGGGTAATGTTTGAATCTTAAATTGTGATGAACCCGAATCTTGTATTCGAAGCATGATCTTTTGATCGAGGGTGATATTACTTGACAAATTGAAAAGTTTTGATTGTACCACTTAAGTTCTGAATCTAAGATATGTCTCATCTTTATTTCGTGTCTGATTTGTTCGAGAACGAACAAAGGTTAAGTGTAGGGGAAGTTGATAAGCAAGAATTTTATAGCGTCTTAAAGACTTTATTTTGTCGTATTCGTGGTTATCTGGCGTTTTTATTCCGAGTTTGGCGCTTAATTCGTGTTATTATTGCTATTTGCAGGTTTGACCAAAAGATGATAAAAGGCAAAGAAAAGAAAGAAAAGTCAAGCTTCGCAATGCCATGTCACAAATACCCGGAAAACTAGGAAAATAGCACAAAGAGAGCACCCAGACCTATACACGGACCCCGTGTAAGGGTCAGTGTCCTAAAGTCCCAAGGAAAGAAATTCACGAGCCCACACGGACCCCAAGACGGACCCCTACACGGGGTTCGTGTCCAGCAACATCCGAGAATTAAAATTAGCGTACGAAGACGGACCCCTACACGGGGTACGTGTCCCGCATCTCCCGGAAAGAATTTTTATTCGGACATACATGTACCCTACACCTGAGGCTTACACGAGGTCCGTGTACGTGATATCAGATCCAAAATTTTGCGCAGATTCGATGGAGATTTGAAGGAATAAAAAGAGAAAAATAAAAGATTGTTAGAGGACTTTTGGATTCGGGACTTTTTTTTCAGCCGACTTTTGAGACGAGAAGAAAGGCGAGAACTTGGAGACTTTTGAAGGCGACGACGTCTTGGGAGAAATGAGAGAAAAACCGGGCACTTCACACGCAAGATTCGCGCAACATCACTGAGATTTTCTCCTCTATTGTTTTCTTATTTTCATTCATGAATTCGAATATTAGATTTTCATCTAATTTTGAATTTATGGAGTAGTTTTTCTTGTGATCGGGACCACGATAGGACAAATTTTTGATCTTGTTTTCTCACTGGATTATTTGATTTACGAATTAATTTATGTTATTGATTAATGTTTGCGTAATTTTCGTGCTTTTAATTGGCCAATTATTTGCATGTTTGTTGTTTGATCTTGACTCGAAAGAGAATAGATTGAAGTTAGCTTCAAAAATATTAATCAACACATGGTTAAATCGACTAGAAATAGTATTCGGTTTCAATGTGCGATTTTAAGCGACAGCTATGATTCCATCGGTGGATAGTGCGTTTTTGTTTGATTAAATTCAATTAGAAATAATTGAGTTGTTAAATGAAAATAGGATTATAAATTTTAGAAATAGATTTATAGTTAATTCAGGGAATCTCATCGTGGCATCGAATAATCTGTGGTTAATTAATTACAATACGTGACAATAATCAAAGTTTGGACCGTTGTGCGTTCCCGGTCATTTTATTTAAATTTGAAAATCCCCAAGTTACTAGCTGTTCTGCAAATTTGATCTTGATCTTTAATTTAGCATAATTTAATTTAATTTAATTAGTTTATATTGTCATCGAATCACTTGTTATTATTTGCCTACATTAAATCGAATAATTAAAATCTTAGTATTTAAACAATAGTCTTTTTGGTATCGATACTTGGACTTGTCGTCCATTTACTATAACTTGACCTAGTCCGCTTGCTAGAATTTTCTCCAACCGAAATCGTCGGTCACCGATCCTCCATGAACAAGGATATCTCCATGATAACAGATTCAAAATGATATGAAAATGTCACATATATATCATGACAATATAAACATGCATCATAATCAGACGACAAGTAAAATTCAACATATAATAATGTATATTCTGGTAGATATCTCAGTTAGTATTTGCGTACCTCTAAATGACCTGGAAAAATATTGGATTTCTATTCGCTGATCTTATACATCAAATGTAATGACCCGAATATTTGTTTGGAATGAAGTATTAATTAAGATATAATTAATGAGTTTTTAATTAAGTATTATTAAGGAATTGATAATTCGGGATTAAGCTGTTGGTATCCACCGAATTTTAAATGGATAACCCGACCTACTTCGGATTACATTTTCTCGAGAAATCCAACTAGACCAATGAAAATCTGACACGTGGCAGATAAGATTTGTTCGGATTTTCTGAAATTGTGCGGATGCAGCCTATAAATGGAAGCCGATTCTTTTGTTTTCTTCACCGTATTCTTCAGAGAGAGTTCTAGTTGTACCTTAGGTTTTCTAGCCAGTTTCTTGGGCACTTTGTTGTCGGGAAGTTTCGGAGCTAGTATCGACTCGAGAAGGGGTCGGTGAACTGAGATCGAGACATCATCAGCGGGCTGACGACGGACGCAGGTATAATCCTACATCCTTAGATAGTGATTTAAGGATCATTAGGGAGATCTTTGTAGCATGTTTGATCTGGTTTGTTAGTGATTTCATTATGTTGGTATTGTCTAGGTTCAGAGCTTTCTGTCAGATTGTTTTAGTGAGGTACGTGATGTACCTGACTGAGATATCCAAGCTTAGTATACACACTTATATGCTGCATATTTATCTGTTGCATGATACATGTTTGACTGCTTTGGAATATTATGCATGACATATCATGTTGAGCCTGATATCTTTTGAGATATACCTCGTGTGTTGGGGCCGCTCAGCCCTATTCTGTATTGTGGACGATGGGACATCGAGAGCTACAGTGTCCGACGGGACCCGCGGGCTCTGATGACCTGGACATTGCAGGTCCACGTCTTGATGATGAGTGTTGGAGCCAAAACATGCCTATGGCAGATCAGAGAATATACACTCAGGCGCCTCTAGACTGAGCATGAGATTCTTGACTTGATCCTTGATATCCGAGCATATTGCATTTCGCATGCATCATATCAGTTTGTATACTCATACATTCTCGTATTGGGCGATTGTCGCTCACGTACTTGTTTTCATCTTGGGCACCCCGTTCCACGGGGCAGGTCTTAGGTTGGACGGTTCGGACGACCCGGGCAGTGGCTAGAGCAGTTGAGTTTTCGGTGGTGATCCAGTGGAGGTTTTCTGTGGTTTATCGTTTTCTCGTTCAGAATCATGTATTTGTTATGGTTGTATTAACGTTTAAGACTGCTGTTATTGTTTTGTTTTCGTTTGGGTTGTAAGATGATTAAGTATTTGGTTTCCGCTGTTTAATTGTTGTTATTAAGTTTAATGTTGCATGTTTATTAGTCTGTTTAGTAGTGGCTCGGGTAAGGGCGCTACATTTGGTGGTATCAGAGCATGCAAAGATTTTTGGGACATTAGTAATTCTGTTTTGAGGATTTAGAAGTTGATTTTAGTTTCGTTTCAGATGTCAGGAGATGGAAGCAGTCACGGTAGTGTGGGACATGGCCGTTATGGCGACGATGAGGCTGGCCGAGAACATCGTCTTAGAGATCGTGACGGAAGGCGTCACCGAGATCATGATGAAAGAAGACGTAGGAATGGTGTCAACATTTAAGGATTGTGTTGTTAACCTTAAGGAATCACCAACTATATGCTAAGTTGAACAAGTGCGAGTTTTGGCTCGACAGAGTTGTCTTCTTGGGACATGTTATATCTAAAGATGGGATATCAGTGGATCCTAGCAATATCGAAGCAGTGTTGAGTTGGACACGACCGGAATCAGCTCAAGAGATAAGAAGTTTTCTAGGTTTGGCAGGTTATTACCGGAGATTCATTTCAGGATTTTCTCAGATTTCCAAACCATTGACTCAGCTGACCTGTAAGAATGTGCAGTTCGAATGGACTCATGATTGTGAAAATAGTTTCTATGAACTGCGTCAACGTTTGACAACTGCATCAGTTTTAGCTCTGCCATCTGGATCAGGAGGGTACATTGTGTACACTGATGCATCACTTCAAGGACTTGGGTGTGTTTTAACCTAGAACGGTCATGTGATTGCATATGCATCTAGACAGTTAAAGAAGCGTGAAGAGAATTATCCAGTTCATGATCTGCAATTGGTAGCGATTGTGTTTGCTTTGAAGATTTGGCGACATTATCTCTACGGAGAGAGATTTGAGATTTTTACAGATCACAAGAGTTTGAAATATATCTTCACTCAAGCAGAGTTGAATATGCGCCAAAGAAGATGGATGGATTTGTTAAAGGACTATGATTGCGAAATCAAGTATCATTCAGGATCAACAAATCTTACAGCTGATGCTCTTAGTCGCAATGTGAGATTATCTGCACTTCAGACAAGTTTCATATCAAGTGTAATCCAAGATTGTTGTTCTCTGGGATTTCATTTCCGTCATAAGAAAGGAATGGAACACATTCGAGTAACGAGCATTTTATCTGAACCGATGTTGTATGCCAAAATCAGAGAAGCTCAGTTTTCTGATCCGAAGGTGGAAAAGTTAGCAAGGTTAGCTAACAGAGACAACACATCTGGCTTTGCGTTCCAAACAGATGGAACCTTGTGTCTGTCAGGAAGAATTGTAGTTCCAGAAGATTTTAAATTGAGAGACGAGATTTTATCTCAAGCTCATATGAGACAACTCAAACTTTTTATTCAAAAGCATATGGACGAAAATATGAGGGATTGTAATCTGAGATTCTCGAAAATCCCGTATCTATTGAGATAGTGGAGGCTACCCTTTTATTTATTAAAAATAGTTTTAACCTAAATTCCATAATATGGATTTAGGTTCCTAAATTAAATTTAATTGGCTTTGTTAATTAAATGGACTAGTCAAACTAGATTAATTAATTATATTAAAGTCCATTAAGAACTTTAATAATTTAATATGTTGGACTTGTACTCCTACAAACCTATTAAACATACCTCCCATCATATTTAATTTAATAGTTAATAAACCCAACTTTTGAGTTTAATAAATTAAATTAATTATAAACTCCACATTTGAATTTAAATTGTGAATTCAACTCCTTGAATTTTATCACCTCCAAAATTTCATATTTAGTAAACTCAACTTTTGAGTTTAATAAATTAAATTCTCAAATGTTATAAATTCAACTCCTTGAATTTATTACCTTAAAATTTAATTATCATAAATTTTACTCCTTGAATTTACTATATAATATATATTCAACTTCTTAATTTATTCTCTCAACGGGAAGAAACGATCCTAGTGCTTGTGTGACCCTCAATGGTTCAGGGATATAGCTAACCGTGGGTTCACAACTCTTTGTGATTCAGGACATAATCCTTTATTCAGGCTTACCCTAGTTAGCTCCATTCTTTTGATCAACACCTTGATCAAGAATGTAAGAACTCATTTCTGATTGCACCCATCAGATCATGGTAAGAGCGTCTAGTAGCATCGTCCCATGATCCCCTAGGTATTACTGATAGTGTCTGCAAGAACAAGTCTATTATGATTAACGTACAGTACGGTCCCTTCATCTCATATATCCCGATCGAATCTGCAACCATTGGTTCATCGAGGGTTGCATATTAATTCGATAACTATGTGATAACTATAATAGTGGCATCGCGTGGACTATTTGAAATCTCCTTCTCTAACGTACATCTCATAATCTGGCCAGACATTCCATGCGCTATTATTTCATCAGATCACACAGGATATCCGCACCCGTAGGTGAACGGTGAATCCATGACTACAATGCACTGGCTCCTATATGTGTCGCAACTGTACCCTAACCTCGCCACCTGATGACTCTCGTGGAGCCGGTAAATGAATCAAAGCACAAGCCCTAGCATATAGAGTCCTCAGTGTTGTCCCGGGTCGTAAGGACTAATGGTGTACAATCATAACCACAAACTTATCCTCTCGATGAATGATAACCACTTGGAAAATCCGAGGGAGGGTTGTTCAATATAATCATCATATGACTACCTATCTGCATGTTTGGACATCTCCACGCCCTTAACAAGAAACACAGTACACAACATCACAGATGCTAGTCTCGAGCTCAAGCGACCTTTATCCATGTTTTAGACGGCTGAATCGACTAGGAACGATTTTAGAATATACAGTGTTTACAAATGAGTTTCATCATCGAATTACGATTCATTTGTATTAAAGCATAATCAAGGACTTTATCTATGTTGATTGCATGGGTATACAGATAAAGTATAACGAAACCATTAAAAAGTTAAATTATATTAAAATAAATATTGTTTATTTCACTTAAGTCAATAAATTCTCTAGTCAACCGTTGGCTTGCAGGGCATCTACTCTAACAATCTCCCACTTGCCCTAGAGCCAACTACCCTTAACTTTAATCCCATTGCTTTGCGATGCTTCTGAAACAATGGTCCTGGCATGGGCTATGTAAGTGGATCAGCAACATTATCTGCAGAGGGGACTCTTTAGACTTATATGTCTCCTCTTCCCACAATCTCCTGTATGATGTGAAACTTCCTCAGTACATGTTTGGATCGCTGATGGGACCTTGGTTCCTTTGCTTGCGCAATGGAACCAATGTTGTCGCAGTACGATGGGACTGGACCAACTCCATTAGGAATAACGCCCAACACTTGGACAAAATTACTCATCCAAACTGCATCTTTGGCTGCATCAGATGCAACAATGTATTCAGCTTCAGTGGTAGAATCCGCAACGGTGTCTTGCTTGGAACCTTTCCAAGAGACAGCCGCACCATTTAGCATGAATACAAAACCAGAGGCCGATTTCAAATCATCTACATCACATTGGAAGCTAGAATCAGTGTAGCCTTCCAATTTCAATTTTCCACCCTCATAGACCATGAACAAATTCTTAGTCCTTCTCAAGTAGTTAAGAATATCTTTCATAGCCTTCCAATGCATTGGACCAGGGTTGGACTAATATCTGCTTGTAACACTCAGAGCGTAAGCAACATCAAGACGTGTCGATATCATACCATACATGATACTACTAATGGCAGATGCATATGGAATACGTGTCATCATCTCTATCTTTCCATCAGTCTTGGGGCACATTGCATTAGATAGAGTAGCACCATGACACATTGGTAAGTATCCTCTCTTGGAATCTTCCATAGAGAATCGATTCAGAATGGTATCGATATAAGTGACTTGGGTAAGTCCTAGCATCCTTTTGATCTATCTCTATAGATTTGTATTCCCAATACATAGGATGCTTCAACCATGTGTTTCATAGAGAATTTACTTGCTAACCATATTTTAATCGATTGCAGTAATCCTACATCATTCCTAATGAGTAGGATGTCATCAACATAAAGTACTAGGAATGTCATTGCCTCCCACTAACTTTTTCGTACATGCACGGTTCCTCAGGATTCTTAGCAAAACCAAACTCTTTGATAGTGCTATCAAATCTGAGGTTCCAACTCCTTGATGCCTGCTGGAGACCATGTATTGATCTCTGAAGTTTGCATACCTTATGCTCACTTCCTACTGATGTGTATCCCTCAGATTGAGACATATAAATTTCTTCTTTGATGTCTCCATTGAGGAATGTGTTCTTTACATCCATTTTCCATATCTCATAGTCGTACCATGCTGCTATGGCTAGTAGTATTCTAATAGACTTAAACATAGCAACTGGTGAAAAGTTTTCTCATAGTCAACTCCTTGCTTTTGAGTATAACCTTTTTCAACCAGTCTTGCTTTGAAGGTCAATACCTTCCCATCCACCCCAAGCTTTTTTTGTAGATCCATTTGCATCCTATGAGAACGATTCGCTCGGGTGGATCCACCAATGTCCAGACTTGGTTTGAATACATAGAGTCCATTTCTGAGTGCATGGCTTCAAGCCATTTGGTTGAATCAGTATCAGATATTACTTCTTTGAAATTCATTGGATCACATCCAACACAAGACTCATCATGGCCTTGTTCATGAAAAAGCATATATCTTGCAGGTGGTCTAATAACCCTATCAGACCTTCTAGGAGTTTGTACTTCAACTACTGGTTGTTGGGGATTAGTTCAACTACTATAGTTGAGGGAGTATCTTGAATTTCTTCAAGTTATATCATCTTGCATTTTCTATCTAATAGAAATTCTCTTTCCAAAAGGGTGGAATTTCTTGAAACAAACATTTTGCTTCATTGGAATGATAGAAATAATATCCAACAGAATTCTTTTGATATCCTACAAAATATCACAAAGTGGATCTACTATCCAATTTGTCTCTCACTGTCTGCTTCACGTAAGCAGGACATCCTCATATTCTCATGTAAGAATATCTGAGAGTTTTTCTCATCCATATCTCATATGGTGTTTTATCCACATGCTTTAGTATGAACATTATTCAACAACAGTGCCGCAGTTTCAAGCGCAAAGCCCCAAAACAATGTAGGCAATTCAGTAAATCCCATCATAGATCGAACCATGTCCAACAATGTTTGATTACGACGTTCAGAAACACCATTCAATTGTGGTGTTGCTGGTGGAGTACAGTGTGAGATAATCTCATTCTCTTTTAGATAACCCAAAAATTCAGCACTCAAGTATTCTCCACCTCGATCTGACCGAAGTGTCTTAATACTTCTTTCTAGCTGTTTTTCTACTTCGAATCCGAATTCTTTGAACTTTTCCAATGCTTCAGATTTGTGTTTCATCAAATAAACATACCAATACCTCGAATGGTCATCAGTAAAGGTAATGAAGTAGAATTGCCCATATTTTGTGCTAACACTTAGCGGGCCACAAACGTCTGTGTGGATCAAATCCAGTAGACCATGTGCACGTTCCACGTTTCCATTGAATGGAGTCTTAGTCATTTTTTCCTTTAGGACAGGACTCACGGGTAAGTAGAGAATTTATGTCTGACAAGTCAAACATGCATTCTCCCACTAGCTTGTGCATCCTTCTTTGAGAAATGTGACCTAGTCTAGCGTGTCATATTTGTGCGAGATTTGGATCATCTAACTTTCTTTTGTTTGTTGTTGAAATCCTGTTTACTTGGACATTCACTTATCATTTCCAGAACATTTTTGGCGCATATACTTTCTTATGTCCAGACTTCTTGCAGTTAAATATGTTCTAACTTATCGGGCTTTGTAGGCCTTTTAAGTGTCCTTCAGAGTTTTCCTCTTATTGAGATTGTTTTCCTTGTGAGGGGCAGAACATTTCTTTCCCTTACCTTGTGGGCCATTTTTTGTCTGACGAGAGGCCCATTAGGAAAAACAATAATTTTCTGTTTTATGATGATCTCATAAGTTATAAGCGTATTGACTAGCTCTTCAAAGCTATCATCTATCTTATTCAAATTGAAGTTCACCATAACCTCGTCAAATGAGGAAGAGAAATACAACAAATTCATGTTATCTAGTAATTCGTTAGGAATCACATATTCCAGGCCCACCACATTCTCAATAAGCCCAGTCATATGTACACAAAGCTTATGGGCCAAAGTCTTGTCTTGCATGCGTGTAGTCATGAGCTCCTTAAAAGTAGTGTGCATAGTTTCATGCACCATGCAACTCTGCAACTCTTGCACGTGCGAATGTCAGCAGCATTCAAAATTTTCTCAAATTGTCCCTACAGTTCATCTGACATAGAAGCGAGCATGTTACACTTTAGCTTGCATACTATGGTCCTACCATCTTGCGCGCTTTGTCAGTTCAGCAGAACTGACAATAGTGTGTATGTCATATTCTCCTGAATTCAGAACAATTTTCCCAACCAGTCTTGAAAATTAGATTCGATTAGATTGTTGATAATAAAAATGGATTACGTGACGAAATCGAAAATATATTGATACGAAACAGAATAATTGTTGCTGATAATTTTAAAATAATTCTAAGATATAAAATATGGATTTCATTTTATAAATCTCCCTCCCACTATTTTGACATTTTCACCACCCTCTGATGAAAAAGGGAAATCGTATTTCCTTAGTGGACACGTAGAGTCCAATTAGCCAATTATAATCCCAAATAATATCAGCCAATTGTAATTTCTAAAAGGTAGAATCCAATTGCATCCCTATGCAACCTCCGTGTGATTTGCCCCACGTTTAATAAGACCCAATAATATGACGCTTATTTTCACGTGTCAAACCGACCCATCAATATTGAATTGTAGTAGACGGTTGCCATGAGTTCCCCCAATAATATGAGCCGAAGTCGTGGGAGTTCCACTCAATTCACATCATATGTCCGGTGGAAGTCACAGCTTTACGGCGTCCAGGCCTCCCCAATAATATGAGCCAGACACTGTCCGCGGGTAGCGATCAACATGCAACCACGGTTGATGGAAAGAAGGGAAAAATTAAAATTTATTAATTTTTATTTTTACGGTTTGATATAAATTTTGAATCATATTCAAAATGAGGGATTTCAATTTTAAAATTGTCTCATCATTTTAATTTTAAAATCACGTGCCAGTTTTTGTATGTTTGCCAGATTCATGCAACTATATTATTAAATAATATTGTAACGCCCCAGATTCGACGACTGTCCTCACTGTATCAAGACGAGTCTTTCCAGCGTGCTTATGTACTCACTCACACGCACCCTGGGAAACTTCCCAGGAGGTCACCCATCCCATAATTGTCCCCAAATCAAGCACGCTTAACTTTAGAGTTCTTATGTGATGAGCTACCGAAAAGAAGATGCACCTTCGTGATATGAGTAGTACCAATCAAATCTATTTAAGCCCTCTTCAACTGTACAGTCCATTACATTGAACAGTCTCGGAATCCCTCTCCTTCCGGTGTAAGAACGGTTCATTCATGTTCCCTCCACCTAGAAGCCTGCCAAGAGCCGCTCATTGTCCGTGCCACCTCATGGCACCGGCGATCACCCCACGCCCTCTTCAGCCCCGGGCCTCAACGCCCTAGATTTGACGACTGTCCTCACTGTACCAAGACGAGTCTTTCTAGCGTGCTTATGTCCTCACTCACACGCACCCTTGGAAACTTCCCAGGAGGTCACCCATCCCAAAATTGCCCCAAGTCAAGCACGCTTAACTTTGGAGTTCTTATGTGATGAGCTACCGAAAACAAGATGCACATTTGTGATATGAGTAGTACCAATCAAATCTTTTAAGCCCTCTTCAACTGTACAGTCCATTACATTGAACAGTCTCGAATCCTTCTCCTTCCGGTGTAAGAACAGTTCATTCATGTTCCCTCCACCTAGAAGCCTGTCAGGAGCCGCTCATTGTCCGTGCTACCTCATGGCACTGGCGATCACCCCCCGCCCTCTTCGGCCCCGGGCCTCACATGCCCACCATCTTCCGCTTGGTTCGTCCCCGAACCACACCGTACTCGGAGAGGTCGGCTCTGATACAACTTGTAACGCCCCAGATTCGACGACTGTCCTCACTGTATCAAGACGAGTCTTTCCAGCGTGCTTAT
The DNA here is from genome assembly GCF_022965805.1 of Primulina eburnea. Lineage (NCBI taxonomy): Eukaryota > Viridiplantae > Streptophyta > Magnoliopsida > Lamiales > Gesneriaceae > Primulina > Primulina eburnea. The sequence continues at coordinate 101,912 of NW_027330643.1, forward strand.
GTCCTCACTCACACGCACCCTGGGAAACTTCCCAGGAGGTCACTCATCCCATAATTGCCCCAAATCAAGCACGCTTAACTTTAGAGTTCTTATGTGATGAGCTACCGAAAAGAAGATGCACCTTCGTGATATGAGTAGTACCAATCAAATCTTTTTAAGCCCTCTTCAACTGTACAGTCCATTACATTGAACAGTCTCGGAATCCCTCTCCTTCCGGTGTAAGAACGGTTCATTCATGTTCCCTCCACCTAGAAGCCTGCCAGGAGCCGCTCATTGTCCGTGACACCTCATGGCACCGGCGATCACCCCCCGCCCTCTTCAGACCTGGGCCTCACAAATATACATACATCCATACTACTATATATCGCATATATCATCATATGATATTCAACAATAAATAAGGATGATCGATCGCCAACACTATTAGAACAATGTGAGGCATACATGGATCCAGGTCCAAAACCTAGGTGAATGCAGGGATGCAAATTCAACTATTACAAGTGCTTCCAATATTTTACATGTCTTCATCTTGAACATCGGATCCACCATCTTCCAGTCTTGATCTCCCACTATTTTTAATAACTACATTTAAATATCTATGGCACATGTCATAAACCAGGCACATTTTAAAATATCAAATATTAACAAAATGAATAAATAGTAAAATATCCTAACATACACCTAACACATTGATCGAGGTTCTCGATCATCCTTCATGCATTTAATATCAAATACTAATATCAATTAATTAAACAAAAATTTAATTAACTGACAAATCATACATCTAATAATTTTATTACTAACCAACACAATTATTAAAGAATTTAATAAATTAAATAAACACCTTTATTTAATTTCCAATTAAATCAATAATAATTGATTTCTTGTAAAACTCATTTTTACCATAAATAATTAAAATCATATTCTAATTATTTTTTTTTGAATTCCTAAACTAAGGGGTGGGGGATCGAACCCATGCCATTTGGCTGGGGATTACAAATGAGAACCATTGGGCCACTGCCCTGGTCTCCATATTCTAATTATTTAATTTACAAGAAAATTATTAATTTTTCAAAAATTAATTTTTCATAAAAAATTAAATTTAATAAATTTTCATAAAATATCAATTTAATCTAAGTTTTGAAAAATCAGAAAATCGCACCTTAGGCCCAAACAATTCAAGTCCAATAATTAGCACAGTGCGCGAGACCTTCCCGAGCCGCCGCCCGCGCTGCCTGTCTGTTGCCCGCGCTGCCCGCCTGCTGCCCGATCGTATCGGGCACTGGCGGGCACGCTGTGCGCACAGGCCTGCGCAGGCGTGCCGGACGGCGTGCGCACGCTGCGCGCTGGCGTCCCGATGCCGTGCAAGCTTGCTGCACGCTGACGCGCTAGGCGCCACACGCACGCTGCACACCATCGTTCGCGGCCTGTGCGCACGGACTGCCCGGAACAGTTCCGGGCAGATTCGAAAATAATTTTTTTTATTTCTGAAAAAAATAAATTTTATAGTGCTACAATTTTCTGAAAAAATTTTTTTATGTGGATAGAAATTAGTTATTCAATATGATTTAAAACTATACGATATAGAGAAACCTGTCTCTGATACCACTGTTGGATCTCGGTTTTCTCGTGCCCAAACGCAGCGGAAGTTTTAAAAATTTTTGATCTTGACATTCAAGATATATATTCGGACACTCGTATGGTTTAAAATCAAATATTCATAAGAAGTAAATAGTTATACCTTAGGTGAATAGATCACTAGGCTCCAACTATTCTGGGTTAGTAGAGCTAGCTCTTAATGAATTCCTACGAACTTTCTTCAAGGAACTCCTTCTTTAATCTTCTAATCAGGTCCACGACTAGAACGTTTGTTGCACTATTGATTTGCAGTAGAAAAACTGGAAGATATTTTAACGTTGAGATCAAAATATGAGAGACGACTCAAACTTTTTATTCAAAAGCATATGGCCAAAAATATGAGGGATTGTAATTTGAGATTCTCGAAAATCCCATATCTATTGAGATAGTGGAGGCTACCCTTTTATTTATTAAAAAGAGTTTTAACCTAAATTCCATAATTATGGATTTAGGTTCCTAAATTAAATTTAATGAGCTTTGTTAATGAAATGGACTAGTCAAACTAGTTTAATTAATTATATTAAAGTCCATTAGAACTTTAATCATTTAATATGTTGGACTTGTACTCATACAAACCTATTAAATATAGCTCCCATCATATTTAATTTAATATTTAATAAACCTAACTTTTGAGTATAATAAATTAAATTAATTATAATATCAACATTTGAATTTAAATTATGAATTCAACTCCTTGATTTTTATCACCTCCAAAATTTCATATTTAGTAAACTCAACTTTTGAGTTTAATAAATTAAATTCTCAAATGTTATAAATTCAACTCCTTGAATTTATTATCTTAAAATTTTATTATAATAAATTCAACTCCTTGAATTTACTATATAATATAAATTCAACTTCTTAATTTATTCTCTCAACGGGAACAAACGATCTAGTGCTTTTGTGACGCTCAATGGTTCAGGGATACACCTAACCGTGAGTTCACAACTCTTTGTGATTCAGGACATAATCCTTTATTCGGTCTTACTCTAGTTAGCCCCATTCTTTTGATCAACACCTTGATCAAGAATGTCAGAACTCATTTCTGATTGTACCAATCAGATCATGGTAAGAGCGTCTAGTAGCATCGTCCCATGATCCCTAGGTATTACTGAAAGTGCCTGCAAGAACCAGTCGATTATGATTAACGTACAGTACGGTCCCTTCATCTCATATATCACGATCAAATCTGCAACCATTGGTTCATCGAGAGTTGCGTATTAATACGATAACTATGTGAACTATAATAGTGGTATCGCGTGGACTATTTGAGAACTCCTTCTCTAACGTACATCTCATACTCTGGCCAGATATTCAATGCACTATTATTTCATCAGATCACACAGGATATCCACACCCGTAAGTGAACGGTGAATCCCCGACTACAATGCACTGGCTCCTATATGTGTCGCAACTGTACCCAACCTCGCCACCTGATGACTTTCCTCTAGCCGGTAAACGATTCAAAGCACAGACCTAGCATATAGAGCCTCAGTGTTGTCCTGGGTCGTAAGGACTAATGGTATGCAATCATAACCACAGACTTATCCTCTCGATGAATGATAACCACTTGGAAAGTCCGAGGGAGGGTTGTTCAGTATAATCATCATATGACTACCCATCTGCCTATTTGGACATTTCCACGCCCTTAACAAGAAACGCAGTACACAACATCACAGATGCTAGTCTCGAGCTCAAGCGATCTTTATCCATATTTTAGGCGGCTGAATCGATTAGGAAAGAATTTAGAATATACAGTGTTTACAAATGAGTTTCAACATCGAATTACGATTCATTTGTATTAAAACATAATCAAGGACTTTATCTATGCTGATTGCATGGGTATACAGATAAAGTATAACGAAACCATTAAACAGTTAAATTATATTAAAATAAAGATTGTTATTCACTTGAGTCAATAAATTTCCTAGCCAACCGTTGGCTTGCAGAACATCTACTCTAGGATCAGGGTTGTTACAATCTATACGAGTAGAGAAACAAGTGGATATGATATTAGAAGACTGAACGGTTGTCGATTTACCAAAATCTATATGTGATGGTAACAGTACAACTCAAAAATAGAATATTTTATAGCTTCTAGTATTAAAGTGGGTCAATTTGGATATTACATACGTATATGTAACATAAGTTGATTTTAATTTCTTTTTTGGAAAAGTTCATTTGAGTTTGAATCACCCATATTGATGGTATTTGTTTGAATTTGAATCTCAAAATCATTTTGAAATTACCACCCTAAATGGAAATATAGAATATTTACAAAGTCGATGCAATCGATTTGTGAATTCTTGAATATCCTCTTATAAATACCCAATTTAATTGATTTCGGAGCACAACTTAGTATCAGGCTTTTTACAATCAATATGAATAGAGATACAAGCGGATATTATGCAAACACATATCGAGAATTGAGTCACGTTCCATTCTCAACCACCTCAACTTAATACTCCTTTTTTTTCACAAAATTAATACAAATGAATCATCACAAGATTGAATTACGGGTTATAATTCTAGCCGGCACTCGAGCAAACACATCGCATGTGTAAAATATTAAATAAATATGGCGTAGTATAGATACATATGATTATGAGTATGTCTCTTGTGAGACGGTGTCACAAATCTTTATCTGCGAGACGGGTCAACACTACCGATATACACAATAAAAAGTAATACTCTTAGCATAAAAAGAAATAATTTTTCATGGATGATCCAAATAAGAGATATGTCTCACAAAATACGACCCATGAGACCGTCTCACACAAGTTTTTGCATATGATTAAATATAGTATAATATTATTAAGAAATGTATTCATATGAGTCCATCTGTAAGTCTTAGTAGTCTCTGTAAGCCAATACACGTGTCCACAATAGCTATAAATACAACACACATGTGTAACAGACAATTCATTCAATTCAATAGATTCAATTTCCGCTTTCTATTTTCTGTTTACTGATTCAGAGCGAAAAGCTTCGCTACTCTGATTTTTTTTTCGATTACCGCAAATGGTGAAGGGCAACAATATGGCTAATCCCCAGCCTAATCGCGGTGTTTCAGATGATTCGAGTAGCCCATTCTTTCTCCACAATGGAGATAATCCAGGTTTAATGCTCGTTTCTCATCAATTGACAGGTTCGAATTACAATACTTGGAATCGATCGTTCTCTATGGCACTGACTGCTAAAAATAAGTTAGGATTCATTGATGGAGATATTGTTCAGCCACAAATTACTGATCTATTGTATGGAGCATGGAATCGATGCAATAGTATGGTCATTTCGTGGATATTGAATTCAGTTAGCAAAGAAATTGCGGATAGCTTGATGTATTTCTCTACTGCTCGCGAAGTATGGACAGATCTGAAGGAGCGATTCCTTGAAAGCAATGCTCCGCGAATTTTCCAGATTAAAAAGCTGTTAGCTAATTTGCATCAAGGATCTATGGATGTAAACGTTTATTATACCAAACTGCGCATTCTTTGGGATGAATTGAAGGATTATCGGCCCGTGACAACCTGTACATGTGGTTCGATGAAGGAATTGGCATCTTATCACAATCAAGAGTGTGTAATGCAATTTTTGATGGGATTAAATGATTCGTATGCACAGGTTCGTGCGCAGGTACTTATGTTGGATCCACTTCCTGTTATCTCGAAGGTCTTTGCCTTGGTTGTTCAGGAAGAAAGGCAACGTTCTATTGGTATAAGTTCCTCCAAAGCAGTGGCAGATCAACCTCTAGCTCTTGCATCACCAGCTTCAGTTGCTATGCCTCCGTTTAAGAAGTTTCAGAATATAAAAGGAGGAAAGCGTGACACACTAGTATGTTCCCATTGTGATTTCACTGGGCACACAGTTGATAAATTCTACAAACTTCATGGATTCCCACCTGGACATCCCAAGTTTAATCAACAACAACAGAAAGGGAGAGCATATGTGTGTCAGGCTCCTGCTCCTGCCCCCACTTCTTCAGAGTTAACCAATACTTCAGCCGATTCCTTAACTGCAGGACAATGTAGGCAGCTCATTGGTTTCCTCACCACTAAACTTCAGACTGGAACTGGATTCACTTCAGATTCACAACAGCACCAAGGGCCTATTGTATCTTGCTTCAATGGTATCAACTCTTTGTCTCCCTCTTTTACTTCTATATCACGAAAACATTGGGTGCTAGATACTGGAGCAACTCATCACATTTGTTGCAATATGTCCTCTTTTCACTCTTGTAAGAAAATTGATTCCAAGGTTGTCTTGCCAAATAGCTTCACCATCTCGGTCACACATGTTGGGACAGTTTGGTTGTCCAAAACTTTTTGTCTCACTGATGTGTTATATGTTCCAAATTTTCAATTCAACTTGCTTTCTATCAGTTCTCTCACGAACCAAATTCCGTGTTTAGTGTCCTTCTTGAATGATACTTGTCATATTCAGGATATTCATCACACGACGACGATTGGGATGGGTAGAAGAGTTGGCAACCTCTATGTTTTTGAAGATTCAGGTGTATCCCTACCTTTTTCTTGTAGTGTGTCCTCTAATAACACTAATCTGTGGCATTTTCGATTGGGACATCCCCATTTTGATAAAATTTCTGTTGTGAACAATGAACTAAAATTTAGCACAGCAAGTAAAAATTTGTCACCTTGTTCTGTTTGTCACCTTTCCAAGCAAAGGCGTTTACCTTTTGTATCAAACAATGTCTTGAGTGATTTTCCTTTTGATCTAGTACATCTAGACATATGGGGTCCTTTTGCTTCGATATCAGTCGAAGGATACAAGTATTTTTTGACCATCGTTGATGATCATACCCGATTCACTTGGGTATATTTGTTAAGAAACAAGTCTGATGTAATCCCTATATTTCCATCTTTTTATGAGCTGATTTTCACCCAGTTTAATGCGCGTATTAAAGCTGTTCGAAGTGATAACGCCCCTGAGCTTAACTTTGCTGAATTTTTTAAGACAAAAGGTATTGTACACTACCATTCTTGTGTCGAACGCCCTCAACAAAATTCTGTTGTTGAGAGGAAACACCAACACATATTGAATGTTGCTCGTGCTCTGCTATTCCAATCAAATGTGCCACTAGGTTATTGGAGTGATTGCATCCTTACTGCTGTTTATGTCATTAATCGTACACCATCTCCCAGTCTTTCGCATAAAACACCATTTGAGCGATTGTGCCATAAGCATCCTTCGTATACTCGTTTAAAGGTTTTTGGATGTTTGTGTTATGGTTCCACACTTCTATCTTCTCGCCATAAATTCTCTCCTCGTGCCATCAAATCCATTTTTTTAGGTTATCCACCGGGATATAAAGGGTACAAACTTTTAGATCTTGCCACAAATGAAACATATATTTCACGTGATGTCATTTTTCATGAGGGTGTCTTCCCTTTCAAGGATCTTAGTGCACCTTCTCCTCCTGATTTTTTTTGTGACCGAGTGCTGCCCTCTCATGTCACTCCCCAAGATAATTCTACCCCTCTCATGACACGTTCTCAACGTCATATCACTCGTCCTTCACACCTTCGTGATTACCATTGTTTTCTTGCCACTTCTTCTTTGCCATCGTCCACAGTACATCCTCTTTGTACAGTCCTTGGTTCGAAGAGGCTTTCTTCTTCCTTCAATGCCTTTATTAGTAATGTTTGTTCAGTCATTGAGCCGGATACATTTTCCCAAGCTGTTGTGATTCCTGAATGGAGACAGGCTATGGTCGAAGAGCTCAATGCTTTGGAAACCAATAAAAGTTGGTCTGTAGTTTCTTTGCCACCCGAGAAATCCGTCATTGGTTGTCGTTGGGTTTATAAGGCCAAGTTCTCTGCTGATGGAGTATTACAACGTCATAAAGCTCGTCTTGTTGCGAAAGGGTATACCCAACAAGAAGGGATTGATTACCTTGAGACTTTCTCACCCGTAGCCAAGCTCGTTTCTGTCAAGTCTTTATTGGCGATTGCTGCTGTTCGCGGCTGGTTCTTACTACAGCTTGATGTCAATAATGCATTCCTCCATGGTGATTTAAACGAGGAAGTTTATATGTCTCTGCCTCCGGGGTATTGCAGAGAGGGGGAGTCTTTACCCAAGAATGTTGTTTGCAAATTGCACAAGTCGCTTTATGGACTTAAGCAAGCTTCACGGCAGTGGTTCGAGAAATTTTCGTCTACCTTACTGAGCATTGGTTTCACACAATCATCAGCTGATCACTCTCTCTTCACTAGAACTCGAGCAGGTGCTTTTCTGGTATTATTGGTCTACGTTGATGATATAGTGATTGCCACTAACTGTGAACAAGAAGCTTCAGATTTGAAGGTGTTTTTGGATAATAAGTTTCGATTAAAAGATCTCGGCACCTTAAAATATTTTCTGGGAATAGAGGTTGCAAGATCGAAACAAGGAATATCCATTTGTCAAAGGCATTATGCACTCAAGTTACTTACAGATTCTGGACTTCTTGGGTGCAAACCTCGGTCCACACCTATGGATGTCAATCAAAAATTATCTCAAGATGAAGGGGAGTTGATTTCTGACCCAGCTTTGTATAGAAGATTAATTGGGAAAATGTTATATCTCACAATTACTCGGCCAGACTTGGCTTATGCCGTGCACAAGCTAAGTCAATATATGTCCAAGCCACGGGTTCCCCATTTAGAAGCTGCAGTGAATGTACTTAAATACATCAAAGGGACGGTTGGACAAGGGCTATTGTACAGATCAAATTCTGATCTTAATCTGAAATTCTTCTCCGATGCAGATTGGGCAACATGCTCGGACACGCGAAGATCAGTCACTGGTTTCTGTGTTTTTCTTGGTGAATCTTTGATTTCATGGCGATCCAAGAAGCAACAGACTGTGTCTAAGTCATCTGCGGAAGCAGAATATCGTTCCATGGCGTCATCTACTTGTGAGATACTATGGATCATGGCCTTAATCAAGGATCTTGGTGTTGTGTGTAATGGACCAGCAGTATTATACTGTGATAGTCAAGCCGCCGTGCACATCGCCTCCAACCCGGTTTTTCATGAGCGTACTAAACATATCGACATTGATTGCCATATTGTGCGAGAAAAGGTTCAAGCTGGATTGATTAAACTAATGCATGTCTCTTCGCAATTACAGTTAGCCGATCTCTTTACAAAGCCATTGTTGCCGTCTCGTTTTCACAGTCTTTTGTTCAAGATGGGTGTACATAATATACACATTCCATCTTGAGGGGGAGTATTAAGAAATGTATTCATATGAGTCCATCTGTAAGTCTTAGTAGTCTCTGTAAGCCAATCACACAAGTTTTTGCATATGATTAAATATAGTATAATATAGTATAGTATAGTATCGATAGAGATCATCGGTTAGGTAAGAAAAATAATTCGGATTTGAAATGTTATAGAAACATGAAACTTATGTTTTTTGAATATAATTTTAAAAATTACTTTTCTCTTGTATAGTAAAAAAAAAAAACGCACACACACACACACACACCCCATAACGGGTCCATTTCCTCGGACTTTCCCTACCCGCTTTCGACTATATTCGCTCCACTAGATTGACCTTTTTCCTCCCTTGGAAAAAGATCCATATTTTGACTAACGACGTTTTACCATTGAATATAAATCAATATAGAGCTTCTGGGCCGGTCTGCCCAAATGGCCCATTACTGGGGCATTGACAGTACTAAGCCCTAACTCAATTTCTGGGCCTTTATGAATGAATATAGCTCATCCCAGTACTATATAGTTCGATATTATAATACTCGAGAAGTCTCGATTTAGTATTCAAGTCTGGACGCACACATTATCACATCAACGGAAATCCTCCCAAAATACATAATGTGAAGTGTTGATAAATCCCTAATATAAAATTAAAGTTGATATTCAGTTCCTATGTCAGTAAATTTTTTCCCCACCCCCTGACATCAAATATATTTTTTAATTAATTCCCTAATTGGCCAATTTACAAATTTGCCCACTATAATTTTTCATTCTCCTTCAATGGAAAAAAAAAAATTGGTGCGCTCCCGCAATTTCCCCACCTGCTGCCGAAACCCACCAACAGACGGAATCACAGGACGAAGAGCCGGAAGAAAGCAACAACGAGGGACAAAGTTCCGGAAGCAAGCGACGAAGCTAGTGACATTGGAAAAACAATAAGCATATTCGATGTGTGGTGTTTTCGTAGGAGGGCAATGTCTCAAATAGCGAAATGTTCATTTCATGTGTGTTATTTAGTGAAGTGATTGGATTGCACAATGTTGATTTGCATATTTTCAATTAGTTTGGGGATAGTATAATGTTAATTATTTTTATTTTATTTTTTTAAATTGATTTTTATGGATAAAAGTGTTGGATCTCGGTTTCTATACGCCAAACGCAACGGAAGTTTTAAAAATTTTAGATCTTGACATTCAAGATGTGTTTGGACGCTCGTATGATTTTAAGAAAAACATTCATAGGATGTTTAGAAATTTATACCTTTTGTGAATAAATCACGTGACACCAACTGATCCGGTATTACGGATCTCGCTCTTGATGAATCCCTACGAACTTTCTTCAAAAGACTCCTTTCTTCTAATCAGGTCCACGACTAGATGATTTGTTCCTCTTCTAATTCTCAATAGAGAATTAAAAGAAGTTTTTCGTAGGAGAGAAAATAATTGAGAGGCGGATCAAAAAATCTTCAAGAGGAAGTGGCCAATTATTATTTTTTTTTATTGAAGGGAGGCTCACGTTAAAACCATGTGGTGGGGTGGCTAGGGTTTTTATTTTTGTTTGCATGTGTTATTAAATTAAATCCTAATTACATAATTAACATTAATGGGCTTGATTTAATTAATTGGGCTAGTCCAACTAGTTTAATTAATTTAATCAAAGTCCATTAAAACTTTAATTATTTAAAATGTTGGACTTGTACCCCTACAAGCCCATTAAACATATTATCCACCATATTTAATTTATTAATTAATCAACTCAACTTTTGAGCTTAATAAATTAAATACATTATAAATTCAACATTTGAATTTATTATTTAAATTATAAATTCAACTACTTGAATTTACATCACCTCCAAAATTTAATATTTAATAAACCCAACATTTGAGTTTAATAAATTAAATTCTAAAATTTTATAAATTCAACTACTTGAATTTATTCTCTCAAAATTTAATTATCATAAATTCAACTCCTTGAATTTACTATATAATATAAATTCAACTTCTTGAATTTATTCTCTCAACGAGAACAAACAATCCAGTACTTGTGTGACCCTCAATGGTTCAGGGATACAGCTAGCCGTGGGTTCACAACTCTTTGTGATTCAGAATAATATTTATTCTTATTCGGGCTTACCCTTGTTAGCCCCATTCTTTTCATCAACACCTTGATTAAGAATGTCAGAACTCATTTCTGATTGCACCCATCGGATCATGGTAAGAGCGTCTAGTAGCATCACCCGATGATCCCCTAGGTATCACTGATAGTGCCTGCAAGAACCAGTCGATTATGATTAACGTACAGTACGGTCCCTTCATCTCATATATCCCGATCGAATCTGCAACCATTGGTTCATCGAGGGTTGCATATTTATCCGATAACTATGTGATAACTATAATAGTGGCATCGCGTGTACTATTTGGAGAACTCCTTCTCCAATGTACATCTCATACTCTGGCCAGAGATTCCATGCACTATTATTACATAAGATCACATAGGATATCCACACCTGCAGGTGAGCGGTGAATCCCCGACTACAATGCACTGGCTCCTATATGTGTCGCAACTATACCCAACCTCGCCACCCGATGACTCTCCTGGAGCCGGTAAACGAGTCAAAGCACAGCACTGGCATATAGAGCCTCAGTGTTGTCCCGGGTCATAAGGACTAATGGTGTACAATCATAACCACGGACTTATCCTCTCGATGAATGATAACCACTTGGAAAGTCCGAGGCAGGGTTGTTCGGTATAATCATCATATGACTACACATCTGTATGTTTGGACATCTCTATGCCCTTACCAAAAAACGCAATACACAATATCACAGATGCTAGTCTCGAGCTCAAGCGACCTTTATCCATGTTTTAGGTGGCTGAATCGACTAGGAACGGATTTAGAATATGCAGTGTTTACAAATGAGTTTCAACATCGAATTACGATTCATTTGTATTAAAGCATAATCAAGGACTTTATCTATGCTGCTTGCATGGGTATACAGATAAAGTATTACGAAACCATTAAAAGTTAAATTATATTAAAATAAAGATTGTTTATTTCACTTGAGTCAATAAATTCCCTAGCCAACCGTTGGCTTGCAGGGCATCTACTCTTACAATCTCCCACTTGCCCTAGAGCCAACTACCCTTAATCCCATTGTTTCGCGATACTTTTCAAACAATGGTCCTGGCAAGGGCTTTGTAAGTGGATCAGCGACATTATCTGCAGAGGGGACTCTTTTAACTGATATGTCTCCTCTTCCCACCATCTCCCGTATGATGTGGAACTTCCTCAGTACATGTTTGGATCGCTGATGAGACCTTGGTTCCTTTGCTTGCGCAACGACACCAGTGTTGTTCCAGTACAACGGGACTGGATCAAATCCATTAGGAATAACGCCCAACTCTTGGACAACATTCCTCATCCAAACTACCTCTTTGACTGCATCAGATGCAACAATGTATTCAGCTTCAGTGGTGGAATCCGCAACGGTGTCTTGCTTGGAACCATTCCAAGAGAAAGCCGCACCATATAGCATGAATACAAAACCACAGGTCGATTTTGAATCATCTACGTCACATTGGAAGCTAGAATCAGTGTAGCCTTCCAATTTCAATTCTCCACCCCATAGATCATGAACAAGTTCTTAGTCCTTCTCAAGTACTTAAGAATATCTTTCACGGCCTTCCAATACATTGGACCAGGGTTTGCCTGATATCTGTTTGAAACACTCAGAGCGTAAGCAACATCAGGACGTGTCTATATCACACCATACATGATACTACCAATGGCTGACGCATATGGAATACGTGTCATCATCTCTATCTCTTCATCAGTTTTTGGGACACAAAGTTTTAGATAGAGTAATACCATGACACATTGGTAAGTATCCTCTCTTGGACTCTTCCATAGAGAATCGTTTTATAATGGTATCGATATAGGTGGCTTGGGTGAGTCCGAACATCCTCTTTGATCTATCTCTATAGATTTGTATTCCCATTACGTAGAATGTTTCACTCATGTCTTTCATGGAGAATTTACAGGCAAACCATACTTTAGTTGATTGCAATAATCCTACATCATCCCCAATGAGCAGGATATCATCAAAATAAAGTACTAGGAATGTCACTACACTCTCACTAATTTTCTTGTACACACACGGTTACTCAGGATTCTTAGCAAAACCAAACTCTTTGATAGTGCGATCAAATCTGAGGTTCCAACTCCTTGACTCCTGCCTGAGACCATATATTGATCTCTGAAGTTTGCATACCTTATGCTCACTTCCTACTGATGTGTATCCCTCAGGTTGAGACATAAATTTCTTCTTTGATGTCTTCATTAAGGAATGCAGTCTTTACATCCATTTGTCATATCTCATAGTCATACCATGATGCTATGGCTAGTAGTAATCTAATGGACTTAAACATAGCAACTGATGAAAAATTTCCTCATAGTCAACTACTTGCCTTTGAGTATAACCTTTTGCAACCAGTCTTGCTTTGAAGGTCGCTACCTTCCCATTCGCCCCAAGCTTTCTTTTGTAGATCCATTTACACCCTATAGGAACGATTCCCTCAGGTTGATCCACCAATGTCCAGACTTGGTTTGAATACATAGAGTCCATTTTTGACTGCATGGCTTCAAGCCATTTGGTTGAATCAGTATCAGATATTGCTTCCTTAAAGTTCATTGGATCATATCCAACACAAGACTCATCATGGTCTTGTTCATGAAGAAGCGTATATCTAGCAGGTGGTTTAATAACCTTATCAGACCTCCTAGGAGCTTGTACTTCAACTACTGGTTGTTGGAGATTAGGTTCAACTACTATAGTTGAGGAAGCATCTTGAATTTCTTCAAGTTCAATCATCTTGCCTTTTCTATCTAATAGAAACTCCCTTTCCAAAAAGGTGACATTTCTTGAAACAAACACTTTTGCTTCATTAGGATGATAGAAATAATATCCAATAGAATTCTTTGGATATCCTACAAAGTAGCACAAAGTGGATCTACTATCCAATTTTCTCCCACTGTCTGCTTCACGTAAGCAAGATCTCTCCATATTCTCATGTAAGAATATTTGGGAGTTTTTCCCATCCATATCTCATATGGTGTTTTATCCAATGCTCTAGTATAGACATTATTCAACAACATTGCCACAGTTTCAAGCGCAAAGCCCAAAAACGATGTAGGCAATTCAGTTAATCTCATCATTGATCGAACCATGTCCAACAAGGTTCGCTTACAATGTTCAGAAACACCATTCAATTGTGGTGTTGCTGGTGGAGTCCACTGTGAGAATCACATTCTCTTTTAGATAACTCAAAAATTCAGCACTCAAGTATTTTCCATTTCGATCAGATCGAAATGCCTTCATACTTCTTTCTAGCTGGTTTTCTACTTCAGATCTGAATTCTTTGAATATTTCAAATGCTTCAGATTTGTTTTCATCATATAAACATACCAATGCCTCGAACGGTCATCAGTAAAGGTAACGAAGTAGGATTGCCCATATTTTGTGCTAACAGTTAGCGGGCCACAAACGTCTGTGTGGATCAAATCCAGTAGACCATGTGCACGTTCCACGTTTCCATTGAATGGAGTCTTGGTCATTTTTCCTTTCAGACAGGACTCACGGGTAAGTAGAGAATTTATGTCTGACAAGTCAAACACGCATTCTCCCACTAGCTTGTGCATCCTTCTTTGAGAAATGTGACCTAGTCTAGCGTGCCATATTTGTGCGGGATTTGGATCATCTAACTTTCTTTTGTTTTTTTTGTTGAAATCATGTTTACTTGGACATTCACTTATCATTTCCCGAACATTTCTAGCACATATAATTTCTTATGTCTGAACTTCTTGCAGTGAAATAAATATGTTCTAACTTATCGGGCCTTGTATGTAACGTCCGAAAAATCAGTCCACTTAAACCACATGCATGCAAAAATATTTTAATTGTTTAATTGTTTTATTTAATTGCTTTTAAATGCTAGCATGATGTTTACTATATGATTAAATGTAAAATTGTATGATTAAATGATTATATGACATGATTTCATGAAAATAAAGATTTTACCCGAATATTTGATAATAGGCAGGGAAAAAGAGACCGGGGACGACCAAGACAAGGATAAGTTTTTTATTAATTAATAGCAAGGCTTCCTAATATGTTTAAAAATGATTTAATTTCTCTAAAAATGTTGGAGTTCAAAATATTTTACGAATCAAGCTCGATTTTTTCCCGGGAAGCCGGTTTTGGACAAACAAGGAGTTTTAAAAGATCAAAAATATTATTTTTGGGAAACTTATTTTATAAACTTTTATTATTTAATTAATTAAGTGTTATTGGACCCAATTTTATTAGGTCCAATTACCCTTAATCATGCAAGCCCAAACCAAAGCCCATTAACATGTTAAATTAATTATAAATAAGTGATTTAAGTTTTGAAAACACCACAATTCCTTGCACCATCAGCCGTGGATCATATTGCACACACAATTCAGATTGTTAAAATTTAGGAAGAAAGAAAAGCTTGTGTTCTTCGTCGTCCGGTCGACCAACGTCGCACCCTCGCCAAAGATCGAATAATCGAGCGTTATAAACGCAAAGGCACGTTCCTAAACTTTTTTTTTTACATCATACAAATCATAATATGCTTGATTTAATTGTTTATGCATGAAAAATATGTAGATTCGATTATTTTACGGTACGTTGCGTATTTTCAAAGTTTTAACGATTTCGCACTTAATTTGAAAAACGATTTTTAATCCAACGATACGCTGCCAAGGTAGGATGATATATGATTGGAACATGATCAAAACATGATAAATTAATCAAGAGAATATGGTTGAACCGTAGGATAAATTTCAGAAAAGAAAATTGCCGTGGGTTTTTGGGTGGCTTGTCCAAGGTGCATGGATTGTTTGTATTGCATGGGGCTTATGGGTTCGGCCAGGGCTGGGGTTGGGTCCTAAGGGTCGTGTCTAGGTCCTAGGAAGAGTCCTAGCATGGCTAGGGCTCACGGTTCAGGCTGGGGAGGAGTCCACGAAAGCTAGGACTCTCCCCAAGCCTTCATGCGTTCAACTGGTGTACAGGGGACTGGGGCTCGGTTTGGGGCTGGGCTAGTGGTCCATCAGGGTCCTAAAGCCATGGGAATGGGTCGGGCCAGGGGCTAGGGTGGGGTGGTTCGTTGCTGGCTCGAGCAAAAGTGTGATTGTGAGGGAGTATTGGGACGCGCTGCTGGTGTCTTCGGGCAGGAGGCTGGCGCGCGGGTTCAGGGGCCTGGGCTGGCATGGGCTGGGTCTGGGCGTGGTCTAGGGTCGGTTAGGGTCAGTTTGGTTGGGTGGTGGCTCGGCTGGAGGTGTCTTAGTTCAGTAGGAGTCTTGGGCAAGAAGGGTTCACGCACAGAATTTTTGTGGTTCGGTTGCAGGGCTTGGGCGTGAGCTAGGGTTAGGTTTTATGGGTCAGGGTTGGTCAGTAGGGTGCTTAGGTGGGTTGGCTAGGTGTTGGCTCGAGATGGCTCGGGCGTGGCTCGAGTAAATTGGGAGATGGCTCGGGTGGTTCGGTAAAGGGTCAATATTTCGAATTTAAGAACTAAAATTGAATCCATGGGTCCACGGGTGTGGCTCACGACTTGGAAGGGTAGGATAAATCATAAAAATGCTATGTTAAAAATTTGGGATCAAAATAACGAGTTTTGGAGTTATTCGGAATTTAATCGCCGCGCGAAACACTAATTAATGAGTTAATTGAAAAGCCTAGTTTTAGGCTTAATAAAATTATGAAAAATTAGTTTTAAGCTTAAATAATTATTATAAGTCTAGGTTTTTAATTTGGGAATTTTATATTAAGGTTTGGTTTAATTCGGGATTTAAAACGAGTTAATACGTCTTATTTAAAGATTAATTTAAAAGTCATCAATTTAAGACAGATAAAAATATGAAAAAATTTATTTAAGCTTAAATAATTATTTAGAATAATCCCATGTCACTAAAAGTGAGAATAAGATAAATTCGAGAATTTCTACGTCCAGGGGCAAAACGGTCTTTTTACACTTAAGAAAATATGAAAACGCTTGGCAGTGTCCCGAAGGATCATAATGCTTGTAAAATGATATTTTATGATTTATTATGATGATTTTGATGATATTATGTATTTTTACGATTTATGGTAAAGCTGTGCAAATTATACTGTCAAAAATGCTATTTTTGGAAAGCTGTTTTATTTTATGATTTTTAATGAAAATGAAAAATATTTTGAGGGATGTGAATTGACTGTGACAAAAGATATGATATATGATATATGATTTGTGGGGGATCCGTTTATGTTGAGGACGGTGGACTTACAATTTTGTGGGAATGTCGTGAGGGGAAAATGCCCCAGAGGGAGCCCATTTACGGGAGAAGGCCCCAGAGGGAGCCCGTCTATGGGAGAAGGCCCCCGAGGGAGCCCCGACGATCGTATTTCGAGGGTGGAGCCTAGTGCACACCCCCATGGGCCATGTGGAGCTAAGACTGCAGTCGACCAAAGGATAAAAGCTAGTCATTTTCAAGGATCAAACTTCACCCAAAACGATTTATAATTTAAAGCTTATGATAAAAATGATTTTTATGATATATGATTTATGATGATGATTAAAGCTATTTTTAAAAGATTTATTTATGCTCAAAGTTATTTTTAAAATGATTCTACTATTTATTATTTATTTTTAATGGTTTATTTATGTTCAAAAGATAGAATAATACACCATCTATTGGAGATTGGAGTGTTTAGAAAGCTTCAATCGGAGGAAAATCAGAAGAATTACAGATGATTCAATGGCCGGATGTAACGCTTGATTTAGCTTCCGCATATTTGATTTTCATGTTTATATACGTGCAAAAACATGATTTTTAGAAAAAATCTCTAACATAAAATACATTAAATTTGGTGCATAACTTGAAATTTCGAGTATAAATTACTAGGAACAATGTGAGTGTGTGGATCCAAATCTATATATATAGAGTGATTCTCTTAAAAATCCTTCTATAAAATATCATAATCACAATTCCAGTGTAAATATTTTAAATTAGATAGATAACTTGGATGCCTGAGCACAAATTCTGAGAGACACCAATGTCATCTTGATACAAACTCATATGCATACTTAAAAAGTAAGACGTAGGAAAAAGCTTCTTACCATCGTTTTTATGTATAAAAAAATGAGTTGATATTTACACTCCATTTTGTGTTATCTACACTCCATTTAATATGTAAAAATGTGTCAAATTTAATCACAAATGAAGTGCAAACACAAGAAATAGAATGTAAATATCAAATCCCATAAAAAAATACACTACATAAATTATTATTGGCACAAATTATGCTATTCGGGCATAATATATTGCAATTTCTATATAGCATGTACAAAACTGGGTACATAATTTGGATATTTGCGCATAAATCTAAGGAGCACCAAAGTATTGGTCTAAACTTATATGTGCACTTACTGAGTGAGAGATAAGAAAACAACTTCTTGCTATGCATATGAGTTTGGATCAAGACTATTTTCGTGCTATGGTGTCAAGAATTTATTAAAGCAAAAAGATCTTCATCTTCATAAGAATCTTGAGCATCCTGAGTTTGATAATCCATATGAGTGTCAGTGTCTTCAATGATTTTATCTTTTCTTTTTGAAGAAGAGGCTTCAAAAGAGAGTTGAGATATATCTCCAAATACTTATGTCCACTTGTCAGAAATTGTTCTTTTATCCATGTGCTAGGGTAATTCTTTTAGAAGAGCAGCATGTGTAGGAGTCTCGGCATTTAAACTCTTTATCACTTCTTTTGCAGGTCTTACTGCAATTATTCCATGTCGATCATATGTTTTCCTTCGGCGAAAAAGTCTTCTTTTCCCCACCATTTGATTAGGATTTTTGGAATAAGTATTGTATGTGGTGAAATTTAATTCACAATTTTCTCTTATTTGGTTTTATAAACCATATTCTCATCTAATAATTCAGGGAACATTATAATTAATGAAAAATTGTAAAATAGCAGGAAGTGCTTCAAGCTAAGAATTAGCTTGTTGGAATTTTTCCAAATGTTTTTAACATTATGAGGTAATATGATTGGCATTAAACCCCATAAAAAGAAAAAAAATTTAAACCATGTTGGTAAAAATTGATTATTATCATCTAGTTGAATTTTAATCTACCATGAATGTTTTTTTTAATAGAATTTTCATGTATAAGGATATTATCTCATGCCTTAAAATAATCATGATAATTATACATATTAGGCATAGCTTGAAAGAGTTTAATTGTTGAGCTTGTCCTAGGGGCGAACCCCAATTGGCAGCCGGTATTACTTTTTTAATAATCATTTTAGAAAATGCATAATTTCAAGATCGATCCATGTGTTGAATTTCAACCGATCCATTTTCAACTAGAATTGTTTCAAAATAATCTCGTGTTTTCCTTCCATAAAATAGAAGTAAATATTTATTTAAATAACTTTGAGCTATATGAATTGGAGATAGATCTTTTAGGTCATTATCAATAAGGCAACAATTTATATATACTGAAAGTATATATGGATATTTAAGTTCTTCTTTAGAACCTTTTAAATCAAATATTGCATTATGATAATATTGAATATCATATGCAGTATCATCATTTGGAAATTTAGTAATGAGATCAAATTTATCATCTGTTAAAGAAATTTTATCCTTTTTTATATTGACTCTTTTATTAGTCATGGGCTTGTTTAAGGGTTTTTTTCCCCTATTGTTGGTTTTTTTAAAACCGTCTTTCAAGTTGGATCCTTGTAAAAATTTTCTAGTTAGAAAATCTGGCAAAGAATTAAATTTTCTAGAAATATGTATAATGTCAAAATCAAAGCATGCTAATATAGCTTGCCATCTAGCAAAAACTTATTTAGATGCTATAATTTTTACATCTTTTAAAATAATATATTTTGCTGATTTACAATCAACTCGTAAGAGAATTTTTTTATTTAAAAGATCACTATCAAATTTAGCGATACATTTAACAATAGAAATAATTTCTTGTTTAATGGTGGAATAATTTTTTTGAGTATTATTTCATATTCCTGATGTATATCTAACAAGAACCTCTTTAGATTCATTATTCATTTTTTGTTGTAAAATTCCTCCATATCCAATTTCAGAGGCGTCTGTTTCGACTATTTTAAATGCTTTAGGATTAGCAATAGCTAAACAAGAAAGTTCTTCAACTATTTCTTGTTGTTCTTGTGTCGAGCTTTTGTTCTCGTGTTCTGGGTTGAGTTGGGGGATTTTGGTAGGTTGTGGGTCTTTCTTTTTTGTCTTTTTTTCTGTATTTTTTTTTCTTTTGGGTTTTGTCCTCTTTCTTCTTTCTTTTTTCCCTTTTTTTTTTCTTTTTTCTTTTTTTTCCTTTTTTTTCTTCTTTTTTCTTTTTTTTTTTTTTTTTCTTTTTTTTTCTTTTTTTTTTCTTTTTTTCTTTCTTTTTTCTCTCTTTTTCTTTTTTTCCTATTTTTTTTTTCTTTTTTTTTTTCTTTTCTTTTATTTTTTTCTAGCTTTTTTTCTTTTTTTCTTTTTTCTTTTTTTTTTTTTTCTTCTAGATTTTCTCTATCTTTCTCTTTCTTTCTAGTCTTTTTTTTTCTTGTTCTTTTTCTAGTTCTTTCTCGTTCCTTTTTTTTTTTTTCTTTTTATTTTTTTTTTTCTTTTCTTTTCTTTTATTTTTCTTTTTTTTCTTTTTTTTTCTTCTTTTTTCTTCTTTCTTTTTCTTTTTGTTCTTATAGTTCTTCTTTCTTAGTTTTATTCTTTATTGTCTTTTTCTTGTTTTTTTTTCTCTTCTTTCTATTTTTTCTTTTCTTTTTTTCTTTTTTCTTATTTGACTTCTTTTTTTTTCGATTTTTTTTTCTTTTTTCTTTTTCGTCTTTTCTCTCTCTTCTCGCTTTTTTCTCTAGATTGTTTTTTTGTTTTTTCTAGAACTTGTATGCAAATCTTGCTATGCTTTGTTTACCGATCATGTTGCATTGCATTAGATGATCATGCTTGTTTACAGATTTTGTATCATGCATTAAGATAGGAAAGTCGAGGATCATCCAGACTTCTAGACGTTCGGCGATATCACA
This sequence comes from Primulina eburnea, assembly GCF_022965805.1. Lineage (NCBI taxonomy): Eukaryota > Viridiplantae > Streptophyta > Magnoliopsida > Lamiales > Gesneriaceae > Primulina > Primulina eburnea. Next base: position 122,888 of record NW_027330643.1, read on the forward strand.
GCTTAGGGGAAGATCACCGCCCCTATTGTAGACGCGGATACAGATCAGGCCGAAGTCTAGGAATAAGAATACCGTCACCCCGATTGGGAGGTAGGTGATAGATCGTCTTATTCACACCGGGGATCCCTAGAGTTCTAGTCGAGTCGAGTCTAGACATGAGTAGATTCACGTTGCATGATTATATATGAATGATATTCATATTAGCATGTTTCATGTTTTTAGATTGTTTTAATGCATGTATACATGTTTATACTGGATTGTTCTCACAGGTTTTTCCGGTTGTTTGTTATGTCTGTATGTGTGCATAACAATAGGTGGGGCAGGATCTGGGTCGAGACAGAGATGATCGTGATAGCGTGGTGACTACGGGGCGCAGCAGAGGACTAGTAGTCTTTTTATTAGTTTTGTCCTACTTATAGATAGTAGTTGGTTGATTAAACACTAGTTGTATAAGAACAAGATATGTTATATTATGTTTGTACGTTGTAATTAAATAAAGAACTTATGCTTGTTTAGTTACATTTGTTAAATGTAAAAGCGAAAAATTGACCCACGTTTTAGAATATGATCCATTTAATCACAAGAAAAAGAATTAGAGCCTGGGTCCCCACATGAGAGATGTCTGCATCTGCTAGCATTGTTCTCGCAGCTTCTTTAAGAGTTCTGTTTCTCCTCTCAGCTACTCCATTTTGTTGAGGAGTTCTGGCAGCTGAATATTTATGATGAATACCATGTTCATCCAAATATAACTCAAGAATTTTGTTAGTAAATTCAGTGCCCCGATCACTTCTGATTTTAATGACAAAAACTGATTTTTCATTTTGAATCTTTTTCAGAAGCTTGATCAGGAGGCTACTGGTTTGATATTTTCCAGCAAGAAATATTATCCAAGTAAATCTAGAAAAGTCATCAATAACAACAAGAGCATATTTCACTCCTCCTAAGCTCATGATAAGGATTGGACCAAACAAATCCATATGCAATAATTCCGAACATCTTGATGTTGATTTACTACTTTTATTCTTGAAGCTAGATCTCACTTGTTTGCCAAGTTGACATGCAAAACATACATGATTCTTAAAAAAATTAATATCACGTAAACCATCAACTATGTTTTGCTTCTTGAGATTATTGATAGACTTGAAGTTAACAAGTAGGAACATTAACAAGATCTTTGTTTCCCAGATACTTTGTAGATGTTGCATTCTCTTATTCCAGTTAAGACTATAGACTCATTGACATCTTTAACTATGCAAGTGTGCTTTTGAAAAGCTACTGAGTATCCATTATCAAACAGTTGACTAATACTGATTAAATTGTAAAAAAGATTTTCAACCAAGAGCACATCATTTATAGTAATATTATCATGGATAATCTTACCCTTACCTATGGTTTTACCTTTTGAGTTGTCCCTAAAATTATCTTTGGTCCTGCACAAACTCATTATTTCTGAAAGTAGACTCTTTGTCCAGTCATATGTCTGGAACATCCAGTGTCCAGATACCATGTAGGGCTGCTTATTTTGGCTTTCTTCTCATGTTCCTGCAAGCATAAGTTTTAATAACTGGTACCCATCTATTGGGGTCCAAGCCATATCAGTCTTTTAGGAACCCACATTTCTACAATTCTATGTGACCTTGTACTTCGGGTATCCCAAGAGGTGTATGCAACAGAGGGTCTGTTATTTCTAACAGAATGCATTACAGGATATTGTTCTTCCCTTCTGTTCTTATCGTTTTGTCTGTATCTCTTCTGAACTGGCATGCAATTATGGTACTGGTAGTTTCTAACCTTCATAGAGGATTTTCCTCCTGATTTGAATCCTCTACTGGATCCAGCACTCTGGTGGACTCTTCTCTTAGGTTCAACATAACACATACCATAATGTTTTCTTTTGTTCGTCTGATTTACAAACCTTTCAACTTGAACAGTTGGTACTTCTGGTTTATGTACCACACTGGATTTAACAAAATGAATGTATTTCCCTTTCCTCATATCTAGTGTTGGCTTAGTACTTGTTTCAGAAGTGCTTTCATTATTACTGAATCTGAGGCCACTCCTGTCTTCGGATTGCTTCTATAATTCTTGCATCTTCTCTAAAGAAACAGAAGACTTATTCCATGTATTTACCAGAACTGATAGCTTCTGATTTTCAGACCGCATTGTTTCGTAATCTTCATTTACTCTGTCATTCCCAGTTTTCAACTTGCTTATCTCAACTTTTAGCTTACTTTAGCTGTTTTCTTGCAAGCAAGTAAACTTACTGATTTGATTTTTCAAGTTTTGATTTTCAGTTTTAACTTCCTCGAATGATTGGGAAAGTCTTGAGTACTTTTCCACCATGTCATTCAGTGCTTTAACCAAATCAGTTCGTGTAAATTCTTCAGAATCGAATTCTAATAACTCTCCAGATGTCAAGGCTGATTTAGTGTTTGCCATGAGACATTTGACTTCTTCTTTATCACAATCACTGGAGTGGCTATCTGAGTCAGAAGATTCAGAGCTAGAATCCGCCCACTTTGATTTACTTTCCTCAGCAATCATTGCTTTGAGGTCTCTTCTGGATTTCTTATCATTTTGCTTGTACTCCTTCTTCTTCTGGCTATCCTTCTTAGGTTTCGGGCAATAAGCAATAAAATGCCCAATTTTTCCACAGTTGAAGCAAGCCATATCACTAGGTGATGATTCCTTCTTGAATTTCCAGTTTGGGCTTTGGTATGCTCGGTGATTTTTCTTCATGAATCTGGAAAATTTCTTTCACGAAAAAGGACATCGCATCATTGCTGATTTGTTTAGTAGTCTTGTAAGATGTGCTTTCAGCAGCGGGTAAAACATTTGAAACAACTGCATTAGTAGCAGTAGCTGCAAGAGCCTTGGTAGGTGGATTCGACAAGGGCTCTACTACTCCGCTTCTCACTTCCACCTCAAACTGATATGATTTCAAATCTGCAAATAAGTCATGTAGTTCTAACTTGTTCAGATCTTTTGATACTCTCATCACCATTGTCTTGATGTCTCATTCTCTGGGTAAAGCTCTCATCACTTTGAGTGCTACTTCTCTATTGCCATATTCCTTTCCTAGAGCTACTAGCTCAATTACTAAGCTGCTGAAACAATCATCAAACTCGCTCAGAGTTTCTCCAGCCTTCATCTTTAGATTTCAAGCTTTTGCATTGCCACAGACAGCTTGTTTTCTGTTGGAAACTTAATTCCGGCGTTTGACAAAAGACTCAACTGAATTCAGCAACTAAAAGCTACCAACTGATCGACTCAACTGAACCTAGCTTAACTGATATTTCAGCAGATATTCTCGCCAGTTCATTCTCGCCAACTGATTTGTTATCAGCTGATCTTTCAGCTGTACACGTCATAAAGTGAAAACGACAACCGACAAATAGTACAGTCTTCTGCGAACTGGTAGTGGATCGCCGCATTTCAGAAGTTGCAGTGTACGATCTATCAGGGAATATTGACGTGGCAAACAACGGCTGTTATTCAAATAAATGTTACCGTTGACAGAAGCCTATAAATAGTCGAAGAGAGCAGCTGAAGAACTACCGATTCAGAACTACTCATTTTACTTGCTGTTACTCTGCGAAAATATTCTCTCAACTTCGTCAAATCAAAGCTCAAGCTTATCAGTTTTATCAGTAGCATTCAGGCTACGTTTTGAGCTAGAAAAGGCACTTTGTAATCTTTGATAATTGTACAAGTTGTGCTAAGATCAGTTGTGATCTGTAAAAGAGTTTGTTAACTAAGAGTTTCAGTTTTGGCAATAGATAAGTCCAAACTGAAGTGGGTCAGTACACGTTATTGTATTTGATCAAAGTCTTTTAGTGAATATCCTATCTTTGTGATAGAAGGGGGTGACGTAGGAGTTATTCAAGTCTCCGAACATCCAGAAACATTTCCTGTGTTATTTACTTTCAGTTATTTATTCTATCTTTCAGTCAGTTAGTTTTCCGCAACTGTTTTATTCAGTTTAACTGATTGTTATCGACCGACGAGATACTTGAGTCAGTTTGTAACAAAACTGTACCCAACCTTTCGAAGAAGTTTTAATCTAGCAAGTGTTTATTCAACCCCCCTTCTAAACACTTTCACGCTGAGTTAACCGATCCTATCATTTTCTTTGGTCTGTTCATTTCCTTCACAAATCTGGATGAGTTTCTCCCATATTTCTTTGGTTGTATGACACATCTTGATTTTGTTGAAGATGTTTTTATCAAGTGTTTTGTAGAGATATTCTTCGCAACTTTGTCTAAGTTTTCTTTCTTCTTGTCCTCCGCCTGTCCATTCACTTCTTGGTTTTTCGATCATTTGTGCTGATCCATCAGTGATAGCAATAGCAGTATTAGGCTTTAGAATCTTCAATGGACCATCTGTGATGACAAACCACATGTCATCGTCTTGAGCTAAAAGATGAGCTTTCATTCTGATCTTCCAGTCATTGAAATCTTCTTTTGAGAACACATGGACTTTACTAAAATGTGCCATGTCTGTTGTAAATTTTTAGAACAATAATAGCCAGATCTGATACCACTTGTTAGGGATCAATATCGAGTTTTGAAGGGGGTGTGAATAAAATCGTTCCTTTGTTGAACGTTCATGCAAAGGGTGCTAGAATCCTTTTAGAGATTATAGCTTATCTTGTTTCGAATAAATATCCAGCAGATCTCAATAATAAGTGCGGAAACGATCTGATGATATGATGGTGAAAACAATATACAGTAGGCAGTAGATAGTGGTTGTTTCTGGAAGTTCGAAGATGAAATCTTTTAAGTTTCCCCTTCTTCTATTTCCAGAAGATATCAATAAAAAATTTGGCTATTACAGTACGACTTTTGTACACACCCGCTTTAGTAGGACTTATCCTAAGCTTACTGAAACTCTTAGCTTTACAACACAGTATAATGAATACAACAAAGTTCTGGAAAAGGCTCTTTCCCAGATTACAGACTCTTCTCAACATGATGTAGTAAAGTGTATAGCTTGTGAAGAGATAACGAAACAACAACACAATATGATCTCAGAAGATCAGATAAATGCTACAATGAGTGTGCTGATTTTTCGTATGTTGAGATTTAAGATAACGAGTAGTTCTTTGATTTGCTCAAAATGACGTTGGATAGTTAATGTGTTGCTTGATAAAAATGATGATCTATTTTTCTATATAGGATTGATCTTTATATATAGAAAGCTTTTACTCTCAACGTCTATAAATAAAAACGGCTTCTTTGACTCTGAGTAAATCAGCTTTATAACCTAAAAAGGGTACTGCAGAAAACTTCAAAATAATCAGTCTTTGTCTCATACCAAACTAGTAAGGAGCGATAAATGTCTTCATACAACATTAATGGTGCAATTAATAGTAGTACTAGGTAAAGTAACGGTAACATTTAAGACTTCTAACTATCAAAAAAAAGACTTTAAGTACTTCTTGTTTAAAGCTAAGTTCTGATTCTGCTTCTAATTTTCTATGTTCTGATGTACTTGAGATTACTTCTGTTTAAGCTATACGAAAGCTTATTCTACTGTCTTCTGATTTTACTATCACGGCCTACTGGTTTTGACTCTCATCACCACAATTAAATTAATTCTAACAAATTATTATTTCAAAGGTTGAAGAAAAATCCTCAACCATGAACTAATAGTCATACTTTAACAATACAAAAAATAAAAGAAAAATAGT